>NW_013566884.1:0-14005 GCF_000499605.1 Eimeria maxima | reverse complement strand
GTTGACTCGTAGCCCAACTAGAGGTAGCCGTCAACCCTGGGAGGCACACAGCAAGTGCGTAACTTGTTAGAATTGTGCAATCTTCCGCCAGGAATGCCGCAGCTTCGTGATTCGAGCATACTGAAGAGGGTGAACATCCAGCATGCCACAGCGACTAAACAACATCAATAACCAGTGAAAGGCTTCTCTTACGTTGAAGTCCCGACGCGCCTTTAGCGTCCAATCGTGGCTAACGAGAACCGCCAGTTGTTGGGTGCTGTGGAGGCAGAAAATGCAAGACTTTCTTTATTAGCATCCTTGTTGGTGGTACGCAAAACAATATTCTGCTTCTATAAGCTGATTGTAGCAAGGGCGGTCAACGCCTTTCATTTCTTGCCTGGTGGAAGGCAAGGCGGCCTTCATATGAGCCGAACCTAGTGCAAGCGGCAAAGGAGAGTGTAACTCTGTCCTCGATGGTGATACTAACGCGCCTTTATGACCGCCCATTCCTATGATTCTAATGTCTTCGTTATGAATTGCCTTACCCCTCGCTCCGTTGGCATTTTGGTTGGCTTGGCTTTATTGCAGGCATAACACAATATTATGCGTTGCTGTGGACCAACGGGTGCGCTCCACGTAACACTTGGGCAGGTCGTACGATTTGAGGCGTTAAGCCAACCAGTACACAGGTTGACTAGGAGAAACGTGTAGTAGTGATGTGGTCCCCCTCTACATTTGTATCAGTAAAGACAAGCACTGTTACGCTGAGCAGTGCGAAACTTTATGCGGCATTGCAGACAGTAGGTGGGGGAAGGGGGGCGGCGCATTACATTAACTCTGCAAGGGGTTCTCCTGATTGCTAACATAGATCTTTTCTAATCCGCCCTGCCACTGTATTTCGAGAACACTGGGCTGCGGACAATTGAGAAGGCAACTGTGGGCGAGGCCACCACAAAATCTAGCTGCTCAAGCGCAAAGGCCTAATTTGGCGGGTAGTAGTGAATATAGGCTTATCACAGCCAGTACGAGATTATTATTTGGAGACATCCTTGGGTAGGTACTTATGATTTGCGCAATGCTGCGCAATTTACCTTTAGTGCACACATAATTTTATATGCACAAGAGATGCAGTGCTCGTTTTTAAACCTGCAACTCTGCAGAAGGTCGTTTCCATTTCCCGAAACACCGCTCACTGGGTCAAACATTCATGCTGAGCTACCCGTATTCCCTATTGGTGTGTGAGTGCCAAGCGCATCACACCGAAATTTGCCCTTGTACTTCCAATAGGCATCTAATAGGTTTTGAGTGTTGACATTGCTGACATCAAACAGCCGATTTTATGCGGCACTCTGAAGCCCTTGTGCATTTAAACGATGCGTTTTCCAAGCCATTAGAGTATTAGCCTATGTGATGCCACCTGCAGACTGTGGGTGCCCGCCCTGTTGAGGGAACATTGGCAAAAGGCTTAGTGGCTCGTTGTGAGGTTGTTTTTCGTGATTTCGGGTATTAGGTCGAACGCGCACACACCATTCGAGTGCAGCAGATTCATTGGTATTCGCAGCATGCAATTCCACCATGGAGGTCGTAAGCGTCACTTTGGCATGTGACCGTAATCTGAGGATCCAACAGCAACAATTGAAGAAAACCGTTACGGATCCCCCAATTTACCCTGCCTTGCTGTCCATGCCTTACGCCTTTGATGACATATAGACATTCTGCACTGCACATGAATTTGCGGTAGGTGGTTCAACAAGAATTCCAGCACTAGACGTCCCTAATTGACATCCAAAATGTCATCAAAAAGCCGATATTGCATATTCGTGTGAGTTCCGAATAGCTATCGTGCTGAACCTATTCTTCAGTTCCCACTGAACTGCCCCGGTGTGCTGTGGCTTACATGCACCTTGTGAACCTCAGACGGTTTCGATATAGCCTGTCTCACAAAGGCGGTGCGTCGTCACTCCCCCCACTTTCTTAGCCCATTCGCTTCCGCACTGTTTGCTACTTACCCGGTAGCATTCGCCTTTCTTCATGCACCATACAGATACAATGGAGCCTTAATCCTATGATGAATCGGTCCATGCACCATACAGATACAGTGGAGCCTTGTGTTGCAGGGTGTCTATTATTACCGACTCATCATAGGATCTGCGAAATTTTAGAGCGTAAGGGGGTCTGACGCTGTTCAGTACACGGTAAATGGTCTTGGCTTCCGTCATTTTTTCACAGTATATACCCGTGTTGCATGCCCTAATTTTTCCCCAGATATCAGGTGTGGGTATGCACTCGAGCAATGAGGCAAAACGCCTTGCCGTCCCCTACACAACCAACGAAAGATCACAGCGTGCAGCACTTCTCAGAAGGATCCTGGCTACTGCCATATATGGGGTTTGGCGTCTCACTATAGTGTAGAGTGACGAGATTTCTTCGCAGACAGTACGTCGAGCAAATACTGAACAACCTGTAGAGGCATTCGCTATGAACTGAAGGTAGGCGCAAACAGTGGAAACGTAGAGTATCCGGTAGAGGAGCACACGTGTTCGTATAGATAATACGTTGTCTCACTTCACCTTCAAATTTTGAGTTCCCAATGCTCGAGCGTGTAGCCCATGCAGCACAGCAACAACAGCGTTTGAACCCCCTGAATAACGTATTGTCTTGGGAGTTTTTGCCTGTACAGGCCGACAATTATTTGCCAAACCTAACTCGGTAGGTAGCGGTGAATACTAATTTTTGCTAGACGTCTTGGCATATGATGTTTCAGGTGGTGAGTGTTTCAGACTCTTAGTTCTCACACCAAGGTGAACTAGAGTACCTCAGCGGTTTTCGTAGGCTTCGCGATATGCATCGGAGATATTTAGCTAACAATTGTTGAGGCTGCGCCACAGTGCACCCTTTCCGGTTTCATCGTAGTGTCGACTAGTTAGCTGCAATTTGTTTTTTTAGAAAGTGAGCTATAAATGTGTACAAGCCATTCTGAAATGGCGGAGTCAGCACCATATCTGCACAAGCACTAATGTTTGCATAACTGACTTAACCCCGTGTCCCGTGGTACGCCGTTTTTACACTGTAAACAGCGTAACCTAACCTATAGTGCAGGGACATCTGTGGCATAGCTGCCCGCGCCTGCCCTCCTGAGCTGATGTGAGCAGGGATTCGTCTGTACAGAGGTTAGGTTTGCTGCTCTACCCGCTATTCGATGCACTAGCAAATGGAGCGTAATACCGAACATACATCTAGGCTGTGCGTCAAACTTTACTTGCTCAAAAAGGGAAAACAGTGAAATTGGAATGCCTTATCTACCTGGTGCATACATAACTGGACATTGGCTCTAGAGAGTGCCCAAGGTAACTATTTAAGAAGTACTCGACGTGGTAGTTTCAGGTGGGTATACGCACTCGGCTATGGGCCACACACCGCATACAGGTCCCACAGTGGCTCTGCAACAAAACGTCTAACGCCGTTGTTTCTGGAGTGTCTGCTGACCTGCCGCTGGGTCTACGAGCGTGCCGGGATGGCTCACAAGGTCTTTGCAAAAATCGGGCGGCACGTCACACCAGATAGTAGGCAACGGGGCTCTGTCGAGCACAGCGGGGGATGAACATTTTGTCCCCTTAGATGTAGGTCCCTGCAGGTGGTTTAGAGATACCTTGGGAGCCTAGTGACTTCCTGTCGGAAGCATGGTACTCTGCATTGCCTTGAGGAAGCACGCCCTGTAAAGGACAGTAACCTACCATAAACTGCTCTTAGTAATCAATGGGGTTGCAGCAAGTACGCGATTGCCGGACAGTTCACTAATGGGCGTACAGTCCAATGTGGTGCCTACAGCGTTTCTGCCAGCCTTACTGAACCGCCATCAACTACAGGGTATTCTGTTTACAGGAGCCAAAATTGATGTGACAGATGCATGATCTTGCTGTCCACCTGTTTCGCATGTTGGGGCGTTTCTAACCGCAGGCAAAAGCTGTTTCCACAATGCCTGTCGAAGAGTTGCAAGTATTGCGTAGACGGTGAGTTTCGCGAGACCCGGAATATGCCAAACGCTCGTGGGTAAGCGTGCTGTATGTCTAGATCACGTCCACGAGGTTTGTCCACGCTCAACTATGTTGGCGAAGAGTCTTTTTTCCTTGTAGGCAAATAGCTTGTATACAGCTAGGCCTGATCTGCAAACATCCAGCTACCCGTCTTTCACGTGGAAGACGGCTAGTCGCTCTGTGATGTGTGGAAGAATAAAGGAGTGTTTCCTTGTTCGGTGGTTAACTGCGGCACAGGGAGTATGGGATTTGAATAAGCTCACACTTATAAAGTCATATTACAGCACAGAACACAGACACACCAAATGTAAATGCTAAATGCTCTAGAGGTTGTTTGCAGCCGGGAACATGTACACACATGTGTGACATATTTTCTCAAGGGTCTTTGATTAGACGGTGCGATGCAGATTTTATGGCGAACTTTCGTTCCATACAGACCGGTAGATTAGGTCAGGGCAGGGCATTGGTAGGGTACAACACGCAACCAAGTCGCAACTTGTCAATAAAGCAATATTTGTCCGTTTTTGGTTGACCAGTTTGTGAGTGGAGAGCGCATACGTTTATACGCGTTAATCGAGGTAAACATTATTTATGAAGTTTTATGCCGATTGCCAATAGTATTCCACATTAAAACATTTTGCGAGGTCTTAGATTCTTCATGATTCTTCGTGTTGTTTGAGGTTGGCACCGTATCGTCAACACCTGACACTGTAAAGGTTCCATAGACTCTGAAACAACTGAATGTTTTGCTTGCAATGCAGTTTGAAAATTTGAATAACCCTTGCTCCAGATTATAGGGTATATCCACCTCGAATTCGTGTAGCATATACCAAAGTATATGTGTCCCGTTGCGCATGGCCTCTGCAATGCAGAAGGTACGTAGAAATTTTCAGTTGTGTTTCCTAACAAGCGTTCTCCTTTGAGACAGCTCGCTAGGTTAGATAGCAGCCAACCGTTGCAGGGAACAAAAGGCGTATGACAGATGCGCATAGTGATGCATACAGTATGCTTGTGTATACTGATGCACACAATATGCTTGGATTTGCGCTGCTAATAGCAACTAGACTCGGTAGCGTGTGATGTATGGGCGGTTTGTTTTCTGACAGGGTTGCGCTGGCCCGACTGCAAACCGAAGCCCTGCTGGCGCTAGAATTACGACTTGGAGAGTGTTGGTCACCGTTATTCCATGGAGTCTGTCAACTGATATGCATGTGGTTTTACCGCTACAGCCAGTACGTGCCAGCATAGCAATGCCCTTGCTTATATCTTTGCTGCCCCGGCTATACACACGCCTTCCTGAACATCCTAAATTGCAGTGGACAGGTGATGAATTGATGATCCGGTGCTCACGCTGTTGACCTATGTAATTACTAACAAGCAAAGGTAGTGCAGATATTAGGCGACGGGGGGCTGACTAGCTTTGCAGCAGGTGAACGTTCAGAATCCACTAAGAAATAACGCCTTGTGCATTTAGTTACCTAGAGGCGCCTGCGCCTGGTTAAGACATACCTTGGCAACCTAGTTACCCCATGGCGCCAGCATGGTATTCTAGGGTTCCTTCACCGGCCTGTGAGTTGTTTCTGAGGTCGCAAGCCCTCGAAAGGGCCGTAGCCGACACCGCAAATCAGACGGTATGCCAGCCGGACATTGCTGAAGTTAAACTCACAGATTGTGAACACAGCCTTTCTGCCATTCCTACTGAATCACCATCTACTACTGGGTATTCTAGAGCTTTACAGGAGCCAAAATGGATGCGACAGATACATGACCTTGCGGTCTAACGGTTTCGCGTGTTGGGGCTTTTCTACCCGCTACAGTGGAAATACAGACGTCTTCCTGAATAGCCTAAATTCCAGTGGCTAAACTGGAAAGTTAGTTTGCCTATAAGGGCAACAGTACGTTTACTGTTCTTTAATAAACTCTACTCTAGATTCGAAAGGGGGAGACACAAGTCGTCAAGTCTAGCATCCATATTGAATGTGGCTGTAATGGCTTCAGCGGTGGCTCCGCTTTGGCGTCCTCCCCATTGACACAGTAAGTAAGTATTGAGAGGGAATCTGGCAGGCCACGTTGCAGACGCTGCATTTGTGTAATGCATGCCATCCTCCATTGTTGCAATCGTTCTAATGACTGGAACCGCTCAACCCAAAAACACTGATTGACGCTTATTTTGTGTGTCTAAAACTTACTAGCTTATATTCTTTTTAGAAGTGCTAGTCAGCTTACTAAATTTTTCCTATCGATGCATTTTCGCTGGAACGTCTACTTTTATTCAGGGATTTGCTGGCTCTCAGTTGAGCTTCCGAGCAGCATAAGCAAGCTCAGAACGACTTGTAGTCTATGGCTAATACGCCTGTTTCGGAATGGCTGCTAACCACTTTGTATGCATCCACACACACCAAGTCGGGTCTAGTTGGGTTTAGGTGGAGTGTGCAGTTGGACGTCTAAACCCTCAGGAGCTGCTAGGCTCAGCGCAAATGAACCTTGTGGTCTAATCCCTAAACCCGCAACTCTACGAGCGGTTCGAGCTTTTGAACCCCGTAATTCGAAACGGTTTACTGATATGCCCTCCATGAGCGGCCCCCAAATCGAAGAACCTAAACCCGAAGTATTAAACCCTAAACCCTGAATATTAGGCGATAAGCTCCTCCTGGATATACCAATCGTCCGCCTCGTTTATAACAGGCCTGCGCTCTCACACATCTGGGCTCGAGGCAAATAGCTACTGTCATTCCGAAAAGCCGAAATCACGCACAAAGAATATCTGCATCATGGTCTGCTCCCCCACGGGAATCGCACGATGGAGCTAAGTCGTCGGCGCTGAAGGCAAGCAGGAGGGCTAGCAGAGGCAGCGGGGGAAGACCAAACCGCATTGTGCCAGAAGCGCAGGAATGGCACGAACGGCAACGGATGGAGGCTACATAACAGTAACAATTACTACACGTAGCAGCAAAGGCCCAGAATTAGCGTGAAGCAGACACACTTGAAGCTACTAGGTATGACTAGGTAGGTAAGACTACGTATGACATGTGTCGTGCCTTGGAGTGTCCGTTATTCGTGGAGGTTGAATTTTGCCCTGCTTTCGTTTCAGTTGTCTCCGCCGCTTAAGCTGAGATAAAAGCGTGCTATGACACTGGTTTGCCGATAATGCATTTGATGCCTTTCCTCCCAGCAATGCTTGTTGCTGGATCATGAATTGGTGCGTTTTGTCTCATTTGGATACAATCCAGAAAAGAAGCAAGACATGATTAGACAAGCCCCACTAGAACAGCTACCGGCAGACACAGGGGCGAAGACAAGAACGATAAGTATAGAGAAGTTTTGATCTAAGACAGAAGAACGAAGGGCAGACAAGTCGGGAACATTGAAGCAGACAACAAGGAAACAACAACTATGATAAGGACACAGGGGACATTGGCGCCTTTCCCCACCATAGTTGACAGAAAGTAAACAAGCAAACGTGCGCCAACAAGCAAACATGCGCCATCTGCAATCACAAACATGCCTTCGTCAAACAGCCTCTCTCACATCCAGGCGCTTGGGCTGCTCCGCGAAATATGCCTGGGGATTGCGAAGGGAAGTCAGCTGTTTTTAACGATGCCAGGTGCGAAGTATTGACTTCATTGCAGCTCACGCTAGTCGTACATACTGAGTCCAGGTTACACTTTATTGTTGCTATTGTGCGAAGGCTGTGTAATGATACTCAAAAGGCGGACCTCTACAGGTCTACGTGGTTATACGCAGGCAGAGAACGAGTATTCTCAGTGCTAACAAATGCCACATTAGACAAGAGATAAGACTTCTATGCCAAGATTGCTCCACTGCTACCAAGCTCTGGAACTCGCAATGAGACTGGCACTGAAGCCATGGAGTTGACCTTCAACGGATCAACGGCGGGGGATAACAAATGGTCCCGCAAATAATCATTCGACCAGTAGGGCAACAGAAAAATCAGACTGTTTTTTTGAAGAGTATTTTCGGTGTTAGAGGCTGAGTGTAGAGTGTAGATGTCGACTGTGCAGAATGACTGTTACGGTGCTGTCCACTACACTTTCTCTATGGCGCCACCATCTCATTAGTCCCTAGGTTCAGACATCTGTAGCTTCATGGAAGGGCATGGGAAACCGTGAAGTGATAACAACCGTGAGAGCGATTAGTTTGGTTGAATACGAAATATTTGTTGTGGCGGATGAGCTCGCCCCATTTCGGTGTCCCGCCAGTTGCAGTCCGTGAGGAGTCGGCCGGCATGGAACCTGTAGGCAAAATCGAGCGTCAAAATTAGGCATCGTGGGATATATTTACGAGGGGCAAAGCGAAGTGAGGCCTTTATCTATGCGAGGAACTCTCAGTGATTCACTTGCTCTCGCTGGGGCCCCGCACCCCACAGCCCGTCCTTCCGTGGTCCTTTGGGCCTGACGGTATGCCAGCAACTACCGACTTGCCACCTTGTCGTTGCTTTTAAGTGAAGTTCCTGATTTAGCATTAAACTTCGACTGATTTGACATTTTGGGGGCCTTGGAGCCCTCAGGACTCTGGCTTCCCCTGCCGCTGTTGACTGGCGGGAGCTCGGTTCCTTCTCTTGAACATTTCGCTTCCAAATGAGGGGTACGTAGTAAATCGAGGGATTATATACCTTCCTGATCCTTTTCCTACGCACACGTTGTGCCCTGCACGATTGTAAGGTCATATAGTGACGATTTTACCTAATGAGCAGCGACAGATGCACTGGTTGTTGTTCTATTTGAAGCTGTTGAAGGCCGAGCAGGCGTATCTTTGGTTGACAGGCGGCATTCCAGCACATGGAGGTTTCAATTTTCGGGCTGTTTGTTCACCACTGCTCTCGGTTTGGCTCGTACTTTTTGCCATGTTTGTGGTTTAGGAGGAGGAGGGTTTCGTGGAGGCGGTAGAGGCGGCCGAGGCGGTGGCGGACGCGGCGGCGGTGGTGGACGCGGAAGAGGAGGTGGTAAGCTAACAGCTTCAGCCGATATTCATGCCTTTCATCTGCGTTAGAGGTGCAGTTGGAAAGAACGGATGTTGTGCTGATTACCCCTAGACCTGTGATTGTTCTGCTTCTGATCTTACTGTTCAGGTGCGGGGGGATTCAAGAGTTCCCGAGGAGGAGGCCGGGGTGGGGGTCGCGGAGGGAGTCGTGGAGGTGGTCGTGGAGGGAGTGGAGGAGCATCTAAGGTGGTGGTTGTACCGCATCGGTTTGAAGGAGTTTTTATGTCCAAAGGGAAGGCAGATTCGTTAGTAACGCGTAATATGGTTCCTGGGGAGTCGGTCTACGGCGAGAAGAGAATGGAAGTCACTCAGGAAAACGGGGAGAAGATTGAATATAGGATTTGGAATCCATTTCGCTCAAAGTTGGGGGCGACGTTGGTCGGCGGGGTGGCGAACATGCCGATAAAGCCGGGATCTAAGGTGCTTTATCTGGGAGCAGCAAACGGCACAACTGTTTCCCACGTCTCCGATATCGTGGGCCCTGAAGGAGCGGTGTACGCCGTGGAGTTCTCGCACCGTTCTGGTCGCGACTTGACAAATATGGCCAAGAAGCGACCGAACATCGTCCCTATTGTTGAAGACGCGCGTCAGCCCCTCAAGTACCGCATGCTGGTAGACATGGTTGACGTTATATTTGCCGATGTGGCGCAGCCGGATCAATCACGAATCGTTGCCTTGAATGCACACTACTTCCTCAAACCCGGAGGATGGTTCATCATTTCCATCAAAGCCAACTGCGTCGACTCCACCGCCAAACCCGAAGCGGTTTTCGCTGCGGAAGTGGATAAACTGCGGAAGGAAAAGTGCAAACCCAAAGAACAGCTCACCCTTGAACCATACCACAGAGACCACGCCGTCGTCATTGGCCAGTATCGCGTTTCAAAGAAGAAATAAGATGTGACAGTGATTCCAAATGCCATATATCAGGGGGACGCACATATAATTATTCCGTGTTTAAATCAAAAGCACCGCTCTGCAATTCAGTCACAAGTTCAATCGCTCATGACGACCTATTTATTTACTCTGCACATACATATTTGGCATTTCCTACTGCCACCAAGGATTTTTGGGCTCATTGCTGCATTTAGGTCTGACTGTACGATCGTCTTTTCAGCTTGCATTGTAACGTTAAATGTGAAGTTTGCACTTATTCATTGGAGCACATTTGGCTTGAGATGTTCCACAACACAGAAAGCATAGAACAGTCCGTAGGCTGTTCAGCCGCCACAACAACTCGACAGACGTAGGCAATATCTTTGAAGTAGGCAGGAGGGGCGGCTTTAGACTCTTGTTATCCTTGTGGAGCTAGTGGAGTTGAATTTGAATTTGAACATAGGTTAAGCTGCAGCAAACCTGCGTTGGAGTGACCCAGGTACGAATTGCCCTCAACGCGCACAAACACACGTGCTCTAACTCTGCAGAGCATGTTAAAGCGGCCGTTAGTAGGCGTTGATGGAAGCTAACATGGAGGTCTCACAGCTGACTCATACACGCGAAAGCACGCTGTGCATAAACGCCACATGCTCTCTGCAATAAAATGATTTGAATACTCATAACAGTCTACTCGTCGCGCTTCAACGTCTTGAAGGATGCACACTAAGGCTGCCTTATGAATGGATTTCCAATATTACAGAGAGCTTTGCACACTTCGCCGTGGCAGTACACGGTTTGCCATTAGCTGCTATGTAACCAGTGGATCGGTGGGCTATTAACATCAGCAAAAGCCAGATGTTTTGCTGCTCCCTAAGCTAATATACTACCACATGCATGACCCATCATCACGCGTCACGGATAAAATGCTACTTCAGTGGCAGATGAAGGCCATTTGCAATTTGGTCAACCACCCATTTGGTTCCTACCAGATTCTGACGGTGTAACCGAGATTATACCTGCAGTTATTTCAAACATTCTGGTGAATTCTTAAGTTTATGTATTTACCTTAATAGTGCCGAATTCTTTTAGTTAAAATCCATTCTTCCTTTCAGCGTGCGTGTCACTGATGTGAGTGCACGAACATCCAATTTGGATACAACGTACCCCATCCTTTCGCTGGTGCAAAGGCATCCGAGAGTCGCAGGGTGTTAGAGCAAGTCCAACTTTACAAGCCTATTGTGGTACACGAGGGACCTGGTTTAACTTGTTGACCCTGCCTGCTACCGCTTTTTAATGCAGTGATGTCGCGTCAGCTGTTGCCGTCGAGGACAAACTCCCAGCAGGACCGCCAGTAGCGCAGCATTCAAAGGAGGTGCGGCAGTGTACTCTCGGCCACAACTGCAGCTAGAAACGAATCTTCTCAGAACATATGGGTTGTTGATGCATAGAGTTCAGTGTTCCGCAACATGAGGTGAGTTCAGCTTATACGGCCCCACATTGCCATCGGATGACTACTAGTGTTTGGGTGGCTAAAAGCAGACGCCCACCACTCAGGAAGGCTACGTTTGGCTATTGTTTAATAATTTATATAAAACAGAACTTCAAAATAAAGATACCTACAATGCCAATTCTTAAATGCTGGGTAGAACTTATTTGCACCCTCCCAATATCACCAGCAGGCGCCATCCGGGATGCCAGCCACCAGCAACACCAGGCTTACCATTAAGGGCAGTTGAAATAATAAGAAATACACATGATCAATGTGTAGCATTTATACCATAAATATATACAGATACTTCGCCGTATTGTTCATGGAAAGTCGCTGCTGCCGAGGTGCACGGCAATTGGTGCACCAATATAGCGATATGCTGGATGAAGTATATTTAAATATTTAGTCCACACCTAGTGTTTTGATGTACCACGAGAATTATTCCTAATAATGTTCAACTTTTTTGATGAAAGGGCCATCTGAGTTTAACTGGAAGCTCAATTCGACAGGCTCGCCATCTCGTATTCTCGTTGCTGTGCACGCGCCCGAGCTGCGCTGACTAGTGCCCGAGCAGGCTGTCCACCTGAGGCGAATACTGAATTCATTGCCCATCACCACGCCTACTAAGTTTGCAATCTTTGCCCGAATATTTGGCAATTTCAACGTTTGAGTTTGCATTTTCCGTGACACAAAGGACTCTATTGTTCTTCCCTTCAAAAATGTGCCCCTCTAAGCTGCTCGCCCTTTTTTCTGCACTCCCCATTACAATGGTAATCGCCGGCCCAGATGGACCGCAGGACGAATTGATTTCCCAGAAAAACAATTTACCTACTGAACAACCTGTTCGTTCCATCGCCACCTTCATGCGAAATATACGGCGCGAAAATCCGTGTTTCACTACAATCTCCACCTTGGCAATAGCTTTTGTCATGGGATTCCTCATCATGCGCTGTTTCATTGCCATATCATCCAGTAGAAAGAATGAAGGTTTACTGGTGTCACGAAGACTTGCGTCCCGCTTCGACAATATGTGTTCCGTAAGTATTCAACAGGCTGCCAGTGTCGAGCCAGGGGAGTGTCCCGTATGCTTGGTTGCCTTTCTACTGGAGGTTCAACCCAAAGAGCCTCTGCAAAGGAATCATACGTTGAGTGTGGCTGCTCGTGTTTTCACTAAGTGTGTTAAATGGGCGGAGAGGCAAATTCTGGGTGGCCCCGCGCAGTGTAGAAACTCACCTTAATCTGTCCTATCCTTTATGCACTTTCCTAAGGCCCCAATGAGTCCACCGATTCTGTGGGTGAACACAGCGCAGGTCCGTTGATAATTTGGCTTGCTTTCTCATCGTAGTTACTATGTTGGCCATCCATCGCCACTGGCCAGCGCTTACCATGCGCCTATTTTGGGGAAGATAGCCTCCGAAAGCAGAACCACCATGATTGCATGCGTATTCACGCAGAAGACAGAAACACTATGTTCTGTGATTGCACATATATCCGTGACTACTTTGTGTTATAGTAGAACTGCAGGAGTGATGGAGCATGCGAGTACGTTCTCGGACGAGATCTACCCGAAGGTCGGCTTCCATAGAACTGCAGGAGTGATGGAGCATGCGAGTACGTTCACGGGCGAGATCTACACTTTGAACGAAGTACCGCTGCTCTCCTGTAGTGGGGCAGTACCGACTTGGAGCACTCCATCAGGGTGATCTTGTGTGTCTTGGGTCGTGTGAGCCGTCCATACGTGCCCGACATAAAGGGTGGCTGTGTTGCCCCCACTCAGTGGAACATGCGTAGAAGGGCTGGCTGGTTGTACGAGCTGGCTGTAGAGCCTCAGCGCAGAGTTTAGAGGTTAGCTCGTAGACAACACCTGGATGCCACTATGTAGGCCGATACAGAAGAAAAGCAGCCTGAGGCGTTATGATGCATGTATTCCCTCTCCAGAATGTTACTTTGGAGGAGGAATATATTCACCGATATCCTTTGTGCAATGTTTGATTATATACTCCACGTCCACGTTTCACGTCCATCCAGTTTTGATTCCCGTTGAATTTTCAGTGGGTGGCACGACGTCTGCCAAGAAGACAGGTGCAAGTCCTGATGCGCGCGCGTTCGCACGGTGGTTTCGGATTGCTTCAACCGGCGGGCTATTTGCAATGCACACGTAGCGTACGGACTTGGCTTCGCATGTGCCACCCTCAGACTACTACTACACAAACAATCTCTTACTCCAGCCTAGCCAGGCTCAAACTGCAGGTGGAGGCTATCAAACTCTGGTTTGCGGCCAATGCAAGAGGATGCATATTATGCGTCACGCATGCGAAGCCGAGGGTGGCATTCGCAATTCAGTGCACTCTGCGGAATAGTTTGCACTCGCATGCGAGTCCGCAGGAGGTAGGTTTGGGTGACATGACAAGGAGGAAGGTTTCCTGTACATGCATGAGGACAGAACGGTGTTAATACCAGCGCGTGCTGATAGTTTTGGAAGATGCTTGTTTCCGCAGCTGGGCACGTCAACGCGCTGCATCAGGACGAGCACTTAAGTGTGCGAAGGAAGGTATGCAATTGTGCCTTTCCCAAAGCGGTTGGATGCATTCATGGTGAAGACATTAGATGCTGCCGATTTTATTTGGCG
>NW_013566883.1:0-13704 GCF_000499605.1 Eimeria maxima | reverse complement strand
TATATATATATATATATATATAGACAGACGGGAATACGGAAGCATCATCTTTAAATACAGCAATTTCATAATATTCCCAAAGCAAAAGTCAAAGGCAGGCGAGGTGTGGTAATGTCAAGTTCGAAAACGGACATCCTGGTTTCGCAACATCATCGGACCCCAGAATTTGTACCCTTTATTGCAAAGGTCGCTGATCAGAAACCCCCCTAAGAGCCCTCCTAATCGGCTCACGGACCCATTTGGTGAAGCTTTGCTGCAGTCGACCGAAAGTCGAGCAGATTCCGCCACCCAATTGTCTTGCCATTTTCTGCACTGAAACTGCATTCATCATCTGATGGGTTCGAGGCGCACAAGCTGCTCCGGACACACCGCATAAACAATTGAGCCGATGAGAACTTACACGCCTATTTTCTGCATAAGAGGCACTACTCAAGTGGTAGCATAAAAGCAGAATAAAAGCACATCTGCCTCACCAACGTAAATGGCCGCGGAAGGGGCGTTTTCTGATTTCGTACGTCCCCAAGCCCGTGAAATCTGCTTACAGAATATGTGCACACACATAGTCCTCTACGCCCGTTAACTACTAATGTAGTGATTGGCAGTGCCATTTACATTCTAGGTGCCATGAATAGCGCAGCACCGGATAACTCACTTCCTGTGGCCGTAATTACGGATGCTCTTTAGCCAAAACACCACAAATAACGACAAGCATTCGACGATGACTTGGGAGTACTGGAGGCGGCTGTCAACACTAGACCCACGCAAAATAGCAAGCCTTAATGGAAACTATGTCCCATAAACGTAAACGTATAAACGTAAAATAAAATGTCATTTCCAGTCTCTCTCTGCGAGAAAGCATACGCGCTAATTTGCCAGCATAGAACATTCCTGACAAAACGCGAAACTTTCCAAAAGTACACCGGAATAATGCACGGGAAGATGTGGCAAAGTGAAAAATATGCGGGAGACCACGCAGCTGGAGGACTGAATTCACTTTTTCCCAACTTCCCAAGCAGTTTCCTTTCGGTTTCTGTCAGTGTACAGTCCAGCTGATACGATATGAGATGGAGAGATGCAGTGCTGTTGGAAGTAGTCTCTAGGGCAAAGTGCAGCCCAGTGCCTGCTAACAGTGAAGAAACTCTGGCCCTTCAAACTTGGGCTGTGCTTGCCAATGCTGGCAGTGATGGCTGAGCCCTCGACCGCCCTTAATCGGAACATGTACAACGGATGTAACAGCGTAAATGTGAATTAATCTGCATTGAGGCAAGCATGACATGGTTAGGGGATGTATGATATCAAGGAACGAACTCGCTTTGCCACGCGCAGTATGGACATTCGACAAGAAGTCACTGGTTGAATATCCGTGCGTCGGGACGCAGGGATTTTCAACAATTCCAGCCTGACATTCTATTACGTTAGCATCCTCACCATCAAATACAAAGAGGCTCCAGAGAAGGAGTATCAAGAGAACCCCGTCGTTCTGGCCTGTGTGGCTCCAAATTCCTACCAAGTACACACCGCAGATGATTCCAGTTCTTTACACATCGTCAGTCTGCAGCCCCGTAACCCCGAGTTTCAAAAACACGGATGCCATTGCTCACGAACTGGGGTAGTGAGAAGACATAGCTGTTCCAGGAAGGTGCCTGAAATACCTATAAATGATAAACACCTACGCGCAAACAGTTTCCCTTCAACACCATTTAACGCTGGCAGGGCTAAGGATGGACTCTCCTATACTTTTGGCACCGTGACGAAGGCATATAGAGCATGTCCTTAACAAAATAGCCAACAGCATGAGTGTTTCCGGAGCCACCGCGGAGAACGTACATTCTGCACATTTCGGTCCGTAGAAACAATGCATACCCTTCCACTCACGTAAGCCGTGTAGTCCCCAGCCCTCAGCCCTCTTCACCGATACGCATCATTGGATAAATTGAAATATATATAATATGCTGCACCATCATGTGCTCGTATGCTAAACTTCACTCATAGACAGTTTACCTATATGAAGACAACTCACAGCCTAAGCACGAAAAACATGAAGCTGCTGTAAGCAGCTGCATCGTTGATGACTCACCTACACCTCGAGCCTGAGTACATGAGTGGGACAGTTTTCGTGCCTATGTGGCGATCTAGTTGGGTCCAATGCAAAGCGCACTCAACCCCATTACACCTCTAACGAATCTATTCGCTGGTGGGAGTCGCTGCGTAAGTAATTGTCGTTGGCCTTTAGCTTGAACCGCTTGGCGCCAATGTACAGAGACACACAAGCTGTATAAAAGCAAAGATAGGATTATCTAAATCCAGCAGACTGAGACAACACAACATATTGCCCTCACTGTCCGTTGTTTTGGATGGTGCTGTTGGTGTATTGAGTTGTCTACCATTCCCTCGTCGTCCCTTCTAAAAATAGACACGATGCGCCTTTCTAAGCACTCACCTCCTGTGCTCGACGAATCCTTTACGCAGGTAGGAGACATCTGTCGCAGATCGCCACGAGCGTGTGCAACCGGCTTATAATGTGCCGGGAATATCCCGCACTAAATAAGCAGTGCTCCGTAACTGTTTAGGTATCGCTGGCGCCTCGAAACGTATTGCAACGTATTGCAGCCTTCAGCAGACGGCTCCTTCAAATGTACCCCATGACAGCAAGGCGTTTACTCCGCTAATTCCAAACACACTTCCTGAGAAGACGAAAGCCTTCCACGCCAAAGGATCTCGCATTAATTGTGTGACAAGCACGCAGAACAGCTTTCCCCCCTCACCTGCAAACTAACTCTGAAACAGCTCAAGCGCACCTAGCTGTTATTCTTTGATTGTGCCGCAATGCAATGCTGTATAATGCTCAGTAGGAACTTTTCACGTTATCGAATACCTGCACCAATTTGCTGCGACGTAATACAGACTCACGAACTAAGCACAGAACCATACATTGCCTCTCGGGATATATTTTGCTAACAAGGAAAGGACACAAGCATGCGCGTTCCAGCATAGATGGAGAGTGCTGACCTACTGCAGGCTGGGAATCGCCCTCTGAGACCGACGAAAGGAAATGGTGGAAAGACGTTATCAACATTAGAAAGAACCCCATGCTTACCGCCTGTTTGCATCCCACAAAAGCTCAGGAACCTCAAATGAAGCGGCAAAATATCCACTCCATTTAGAGGTGATATTGCAAAGGTACCTAACGTGAGAAGGCGGCCTACTTCCTGAGACACAGTGTAGACGGCTCCATGACCATCGTAAGCTGGCTTGTACTTGCGATAACATTCCAATAAAGGCTGAGAATAGTCGGGATAACAGCTACTGCGGTTCGTAGCAATGGCAAGCGCACGCCGCCGACCGTGCTGTGCTTGACTTGTTTTCGGAGTAAACCCAGGACCACATACTAGGTACAGTTGCAGCTATATACAGAATAATCTGGGACTCCAAACAGAAGCGATGGTAAGATTAGTGTGGAATTGCCGGCTAACACACATTCTCATCCCACTGTTGCAAGGGTACTGACAAACTCCGACAAATTACACTGCAAGCTACAGCACTCTACAAAGCACAGTCGTCGAAGTGGCAACCCAAATACAAAACCGCTACGACCACCCTTACGTTCCCTCTGGACAGCAACACCACTTTTTATATGCTACCGGAACACCTTAGAACCCCCACTACATCTATTACGTCTCACACACCTCTTACAGTATCATCTACAACACCTGCACTTCTGGAGTGTCGTCTGGCTAGTCAAGCTGAATGCTATAGCACCTTTTGCAAAACCGGTTCGAACAACCCTAATCTAGGTGCCGCACCCGTTTTGCTACTCTTCTCTTGCTTGTTCATAAATAAACTTGTGTGGAGGGAATTGGGGTGCCGTGGGATTGCGCTTCATTCCGACGCACGGGCTGCGTTTGGCTTATTCCTATCATGCAGCCTACCGAAGTTGAAAGCAATGTCTAAGACAGGCGCACACTCCTCATTTGCAGGTGCCACTCTATGTTTTCACTGTGCTAAGCGTATCCTATTACGTTGCCTCTGGAAAGCCACATCACTTCCACACACTACCGGTACACCTTACTACGCCCGCGATTACTCATACGTTTGATACACCTCCTATAGTATCAACCGGAGCATCTATAGGTGCAAAACAGGGTCTCGCTCCGATCACTCGCGACACTGTGGAATACCTTCACAAAAATGAGCTCGTCGCTCAACTTACGTACTGTTCGGGCGACCGTCGCTAGAACAAGTGTATGCGTGACAGTTGTGACGATTATTAGTGCCTAGAACACATCTGGCGGTCGTTTGAGGGACTGATCAGATCCGCAGCGCCACGATAAGCCACCCTCCGTGGCGCCACAAGCACTGCGTATGCTACATGGATTTTCAACACCAATGGACTTAGCTACTTAAAAATAATCGGCGGAGCCGAAAAACGCACAGCCTGAAACTCCACAAGAAAGTACCGAAAGAGAGCAAATCCAGGCCTACGATTGGTAGGGAAAGCTTTGATTCCCGAAGAGAGAGTTTGAAGCACAGTGAGTGGGACATAATTTGTAGGCTTAAACGTAGGCCTGGATTGGCTCAACACGCATCTTACATACATAAACGAACGATGCCAAACGGTGGCACGGTCTACCGGAACCTACCATACCTAAAATATCACGGGCAAGCACCCCCGCCACCAGCCACCATTTTCTAGAATATTACGTAAAAGGACTCACACGCTGGTAGCACCAAAGGGCTTAAGGCGATATCCGGAAGCAATCTCACCAAAACCCTTCCTT
Source organism: Eimeria maxima (assembly GCF_000499605.1). Classification (NCBI taxonomy): domain Eukaryota; phylum Apicomplexa; class Conoidasida; order Eucoccidiorida; family Eimeriidae; genus Eimeria; species Eimeria maxima. The sequence goes on along the minus strand of NW_013566883.1, from coordinate 8,926 downwards.
CGCAACTGCACAAGGGTAGCACCAAGTAAAGCGTTGGTAGCGGCATATCATGCTGTACCTGGCGAACGTAATGCTGCCAGTGGTATACGTGAGCAGGCAATCCTTGGAAAGGCACCACTAGTGTATGGATATATGCCTTAGATGCCAGTCCTTGCAGGGCCTAGGTGAGCATGGAATAATGAAAGGTGAATTAACAATCATCTTTTGTTTCGAAAAGTTAACGCACGCGCTACAAACCGTATTCCGGCAGTCCATGAACTCCGCTGTCCTACAGCCTCTTGGGGCACCTTAGCTCTGCGAAAAACTGTCGCTCTCGAAAATGTCCCAAACATTTATATCCAGAGGGATAAATGACAGCTGGCAAGCAGCAGGGAATGTGTATATGGTTTCAAGAATGGCCAGGCAAGCGCCCTATTAAGGGATCTCGACCGATGACATGTAAAGCAAAGCACGTATCTCCAGGCTGGCCACATTCGGAATGTACATGATACAGAGGAGCCTCACTTCCTGGAGGCGAAGCACCCAAGCGATGCACCTGTCGTCCGCAGTCGCCCCTTCCCCCAAACGAGACTTCGTTGTATGCGACCAAAGCGCCATTCCAAATCAGTGCATCCGCGGACCCTTGGATACTTACAATACCTCAATGGTTCCCCAAATGCATATGTCACGCCGGACAGACGCTGGTGAAAAGAGTTCCTGTTGGAATTCTTCGGGCTTCCACAGGGGTAATTGTACCAGTGGAGGTGAAGCCTGCTCGTTCCTCAAAAGGCAGAAAATGAATGTGTCAGCCGAATAAACGACGCGCCCGAGAAACCGTGATACATATATGCCCTCCCAGATGCAGCGTACTCTATCACACGCAAAATGTTAGGAGATGCCACCATGGCAACGAAAAACAGCACAAGCCCCACGAACCAATTCAGGCAGACCCCGTCGCCTCACCGTCCCCACAGGCATTCTGGCTACGGCGTCTCGTGAGCGAACTGAAGATTAGTTTAATGACGCACAAGCTACGCCAGTTGCAACAATGCCTCAAGGTCTATCAGGCACTCTGCTCTCTCTAAAACCAGACAATCTTCCTTTAAACTTCAAACACTAATACTGCCACACGGCCAGAAACGTACTTTATCCCTGCAAGCCTTCGCGAAGAGGGCTGGCATCTAAAGCGTCGCTGCGCGGCCGTTCCGTCATACTGAGCTGTTCAAGCTACTTCCGTCCGACAGCAGCATCAAGCGTGCCAAAAATAAAAACTCACGTTCTGTGCCCCGGAAAGGGACCAGAGGCGCATTTTGAGGAGGAAATCTATGCCTCCGTATGCAATGGCACGCAAAAGGTCTCCCCAGACTCAAGAACATCCTGCTCAACTGCAAAGGACACAGTTGAAACACTCACAAACTTCAAATACCAGTCATACAAGGTAACACACATGCCTAGAAAAGACACGCAAGAGCCCAAATTATCTGTTAGCACTTTTCATTACTTATAACAGGCAACATTACGCGCATAGCCGATTCATTATTAACTCTATCGAGCATGCAAAAGTGTGCATCGGTTTCAAGAAGAACCTATGTATTTCTTCATGCTGCTGTCTGCCATGTTGATGCTACGCCGAAAGTTTGAAGTCAATGCATATAAACAGCTAAATACGAACTCTCTGCGTTACATTGCACCAAACTATTATCTGTAGTGCTGCACAAGCAAGCCTATTGCTTTACTAGGTTTGGTGCCTCAAGCCAACTCGTCATTGTTGGGTATCCACCTCCAATCCTATCCTGAACCAATACACTACACCTGGACCATCGCTAGGTCATGCGTGCATTTTGCCTTGCTATCTACACTGTTGCAGACCGCTGCCATCCGCGGTCCAACGAACTAGACCGACATTTTATATACAGATATTCACGTCCACGAACGGCAGCAAGCCTTAGCAAAATTACTTTGCTGGCAGAACCTCACCACCCGCTCAAGTCCCTTTTCTCAACAGCGGAGCAGTGTCTCCAGACGCGCGTAATGCCAGAAATAAAAACTTTTCAGAACGTACTAGCTGCGCGCCCGCACGACCAGCAACATTCAGGGTAGGTCGAATCGGCATGTTTTATCCCCCCAAGGAAGCAAAGATTTGGGGGATAATTTTACGGTCACCTGCTGCCAAAAAGTGTCCCTCCCATTTAGCCGTCTGCCTTCCAAGGAAACGCCAAATGCCACTGCGTGAATGACTACAAGCATTCAGAGCCCGCTTCGCAAGCTTGACCTCCACTTTGCACGAAATCACCGGACTCGTTTCCGCAACAGCGGAGGCACAGCATCTCCCGGCTGCACTGTGTAACTAGCAAGATGTGAGTAAAACTGACGTTCTGGGTTCGCATTTTACCGATAAAGCGGCTTATCTGCAGATGGGATAGCATGTGCACTGAAGGCGATCTGTCTGCATGCCAGAAAAATTCCGTGTGAATTCATTTGTGTACAATGATAATCACAGGAGAAACGCACATACTTGTGTTAAAATTCCAAGGCATAAATTCGCATTAGCAGCGCCATTGCAGCAGAAGCAGCTACCCACAATACCCTGAGAGCTACATGGCGTCCGAATCGGGGGACACAAAGGAGCTAACGTTTCCTTCAGTTTTTCATATGCTTTTGCAGTCCAATGCCGCTTTTGCGAACCGAGGTGGCGAAACGACGGAGATGCAACGAAAAAAAGCTTTCATTGCTCTGACAGTTGGATGCTAACGACACACAACCTTAAGTGATCAAAGTACAGCAACGTACATTGCTGAAAATTTATGACCGATGAGCACAGAACTGGCTGCCACGTCAGGATGGGCATTTGCTTATTGGTGTTCGAGAAGCTGGTCAACAGTTTTGTTGAGACGACAGGTATTGTTGCGTGACCATGTTCGAGAAAGCCTCTAGGGCCGTGACAACGTGACAATTGACAAAGACGCACATTCTGTATCTCACACAAGATCACCCTTGAAAATGCACTGTTGCAAAGATATTGGATTGCATTGGACTGTGCACAGTCAGACCTTCTCCTAATTGTAGTACCAAGGGACAGGCCAAGAACGGCAAATGCTGAAGTCACCAAGAACCCAATAGCTTCAATCGCAAGTGAAGAGGGGGGCAAACCAGATCGTAACTGGTCCTTCCAGCAGTTTCATTTCCCCTACGCACGTTCTGCAGCGAAAACATAAACCACGAGTTCTGCATGTAACCTTTACCCAAACTCTGTGCTTGAAGCAGAGCATTCTGTCTACGTTTTGCATAGCACACAACTTTAGATTCCGTCCCATTCGTTCTTGTCTGGCTGAAATTCGCAGTGCCCTTTACAAGCGCATTGTAGACGTAATATGGCCCACACGTCTCCTAGTCACTGTACGGGCGCCAGCATTTGTACGTTCGATGCATCACGTGGGTCGCACAGTCTGTTCGCATATTGGAGAAATTTGGACGGCTGCTTTGCATCATTTCAGATGGTCGAACATGGTCAGTCATCAACGGCAGCCCATGGCCTGTAGAGGTCCCAGTCGCGTACAGCCTTGATTTATGTAAAAAACATCTCATGAAATATAGTTGACACTTGTACTTCCATCAAAGTAACGCTCTCAAGAGCGGAAGCAATTTTTGCGTGGCGCTTGTATTAGTGCAACTCTAGATAGCTGTGGAAGTTTCATCCCCAGGGCAGAGGGTTCCGACCTATCCTGTCTGGTTGGGTACGACTTGGCGTGAAGCACGCTACGTACTTCCTATAAGTAGAGAACAAAACAACTGCAAGAAACAACAGTGCAGAGTGCACAAGAATTAAGTCGTTGTTGGACAAAAGAACCAGCTTCCCAGGAGAGGCAGGAATGGGACAAGTCCTACGTAAGACCATGAACTGCAGCACAGAATCACCGCACAACTGGTGAAAAGATAACCCACTGACTGTGTGAAGTATTGAAAGCTTGAGCTGCACGGGCCTGCTGCGAATCAATATTTAGTTGGAATGTAGAATGAAATGTAGTAGGGTCTGTGGAGCCGATTCCAGAATTATACGCCAGGCGCTGTTGGACACAGTGCTACCCAGCGTTATTCCATGGCATTCACAGCCTACAATAAAACTATAAGCATGCATGTATGGGCAAAACTCATGGGAAGGGTCGCCATAATAGGGACCCCACAACATTAGACCGACGTTTTCAAGAATTTTCAGACATTTTTCGTAGGTAACGACGCACAACCTGGTCCCGGCAAAAAAATTGTTCATTTGAAGTCGTGCAGCTAGCAGTTGGGTTGACAGTTTATTGACGATGATATGTGCAACGCTTTTGGATCAATCATGTCAACAAGTTACGTCGAACAACGTAGACTACCATGAGGACTGCACATGAAAGTGCCTCCTCCCAGTTCCTGGAGCCACAATAAGTATTGACAGAAAGCAACAGTCTTGGGTAGCACGGATGAGCTCACTTTCTGTGGTTGAGACCCAATGCAAGCCCGCAGTGGGCGATTATGTGATCCAAACTCTTTAGTGGCTCGCTACTCGACACGCGGAAGGGTGGTCGCAACTTGTAATGTCTTCGGAGCAGGAGCATCCCTGTGCAGCGTTTCTGACTATTCACTCCAACGTACAGCCTGTGGGAGTAGCATTGCGCCATTTTAAAAGCTAGGAGGCCTGCAAGTCCAGATAAATACACAATCATCCGGGCTATCGACGGGTTATGTGAAGTCAGGGTGCAAATATTTTACACAAGCTCGATCAAGAGCTGCTTCAAATTCGGCATCTGCCTCACTGCCTGTTAATGTATATCTACACGAGCAGCCGATTAAAGTTCAGTATTTGTCAGGCGCATTCTATGGTAATTGCATCACCTCGAACACCCAAGCCCACGCTAAGGGCAGAGACGCACAAACTGGACATATAAAATTTCGCAAGCTTTTCAGCGTTTTGGTGTGATATGACTATTAACTGCGTTTCTCTCCGACCCCAAAGACTGGCGTGGCAGTGAAATAAGTCAAACGATGCTTCGTATATTCTGTCGGACACAAGGCCTAAATTGGAACTGAACGTTTTAGAAGGAGATATTAAATGACACTCGAGCATTTGAAGCGGCGGGCCAAAGCTACAGCTTACTGCCTGGGAGGCTCGTTAGGGGATCAGCTAGATTTTAGCACTGCAATGTACATATAATATAGGAATATATAAACAAGAACTCGCGCCACAGGCATGGATATTAAGCCCTTCAGGATATCAGGACGCCACTGGGGGAAGCCCACTTCCTGCAATGGACGTTCACACTAGCCGGTCGGCGAGAAGTAAGCAAACCAGTAATCAATTTCTCCACATTTAGTGTGCTCTAGGCACGGCCAGCTCCACAGAGAGTAGCATTAGCTGTGAAAAACTAAAGCGGGCGCGTACTTCCTTTAAAAATCGCATGTATTCGGGCTAAAGCACAAGATGCTAAGCGCAGCTCGTTACTGTTCGACAGTGTGGATTTGCGTTTCACATTGCGCAGCTCGATACAGAAAACTAGAATCAACGTAGCAGTGCAACCAAAATGAGTGACTGCGCGACGTTTTATGCTCAGTGTCGTGGTCCACGTTCCAGGGACGTTACGGGAGGGAGCCCAATGAGGTGTAGTGTTCTGTAACTGAAGGCGGAGAAATCTCCAAAAAGGCTTTGTAAGGGCGAATGGCAAGGATAACTCTAAGGAAACCTCGCACACTGCACGGTTGATACGAGCAGACTGCTCAACACTTATTTCTGGAACTGGGTCCAAAAGTATACCTCGGGACGTCTAGCGGTCTGAATTGCGGTTCGTACCCATGTAGTATTTGCACATCGGGGAACTCCACTCACGATTAATTGATCGATCTCCTGATTCCAGGCTCTCTATGTGTATCGGAACCCGCCACATAGTCAACGCGTACAGTCTGCGACGACGTACACGGTGCTAGCAGAATATGTTGTGACTACGCATTTCGTAACGAGTCTTAATTACTTTATTGAGCCCTACTGGTTGCTCTACGTGGTAGGCCGATGACAAACGCAGCCATCTCCACAGTCGTCCGTACAGCCGGAGCTACTAGCACGCACATGCACGCTGAAGCCAGGCAATCGTACTTGCTTTGTCACAATTTGCAATGTCTACACGGTTCCACGGTGTAGAGTCTACAAGACATTCTGCCGTGCTGAGCAGCTTCAATTGGTCATCGGCGAGCAGTTGAAGGGGTGGTAAGGTGGTTGAACACACTATTAACCTACCATACCATGCTTCCTGCTGTTTAAAGTTGTGCAACAGTTGCCAAGGGAGCTTGCACATCCGTTGTGCTCCCCGTTGCATCACATTGGCGAACAAACGCACAATCTACTTGCGCAAACCAAAACAGGCAATGAGGCACCATGTACGAAAGCACAACATTCCTAGTGGCATCACATGGAGTGCAGTGTAGCGGACAGGTGCGTTGGAGAACGCGCAGCGGCGAACTAAGCAACTGGACAGAAAAACGCTGTACCTAGAGCTGTAAGCCATTCAACGCACGAACTGCGCCCATGAGAACGACAGAAATAGTCATAACGTTTTGAAACGCGTTTTACCTATTGCCTACTATTAGATTGATTGCAGGGACGACTGTACACCGTGGGGTAGCATTGTTAAAATCCGACGTCTTCGCTTGGTGGTATGTTGAAGCATGCAGGTTTCTCCTAACCCCAACAACAGCTGCTTTCATTGGCAGCCAGGTAATAACCGAGCTTTGCCACAGGTGAGTTAGGTCTGTCGCTCATTAAACTTGCCCCTTCCAAGCGATGGAGTGGTTAAACCTACATCCTGTTTAATAGCAAACGATCATTGCCAATTTGCGCCTCATGGTAGTTCCAATGGCCATCTGCTGGGAGCACCTTCACCAACTGGCTCGAATACAAAGTACTATTCCGCTAGTGCGGCGTCTATTGCTGTGCGAGGCCAGAAGGTCGCCTGGGTTCACTAAATTAGGGTTGCGGCTTTCGTTCAATCTCCTAAACTACAGTTGGCATAAATATTTCTTTTCGCCCTCTGAAGAGGAAAGCGCACGAACTGAACAACGCGTGGCTACCTCCAAATTTGATGAGTGATCTGGCAAGAGCATTACTAGGATTGAGCAGTTGCATGTTACTCTGCAAGACTGAGGAACTACAACACGTTTGGCAGTTCTACAATTGCTGCAGCTTCTTGTTAATTGTTGTCTGAGGATATGCCAAGATCAAACAGCCAGTTTCCAAGTCTTCTGTGGCTAGCGCGCATGGCAAGGATTCCATACAACACTCCCGTTAAAGGAGACCTACAAACTGCGCGACGGTCACTATATCCAAACTTCAAGTTCGCTTCAGCATCCCTTTTAGGCTTTTCGTTTGCTTTGAAGGCGGTTTTCTAACGTTTTAAGCGAACGACAATAAAACAAACTGTTCAATATTGGGAAACCCCTACCGCTTTACCGAACGACGGCAGACAGCAGTTATGTTGCTGTTCGCACATACCATCTTGCGTGCGTCGATCGAGCCTCTGGGAGTCTCAGGATAATACCGGCCTTTTTGTACCATTCCCTGCAACGAGGGAAGCAGACGGCAAAACTCATAGATGACTGCCAGGCGAAGCAGGTTCTGCTTGTCTCGGTTGTCTATTAGACAGCTGAGGAGCATTTACCGCCAGCAAACGGTTAGCACTGTTTCGAAAACCATAAAAACACACTATCTGAGATGGCACTAACGCCTTGGGCTTCCTGATTCCTTCAAACCTACGAGGAGAGCCACCGCATGGAGAATAGCTGAAGCAGCTCCGCACTCAGGCGAGGAGTAGGCCGCAACAATCTAAAGAGATGGGTTTGAAGACAGGGGGAAAACAAATAGTCATACAGAAATAAACTGCATCTTGTCATAACCTCAAAGGGGGATGTCCAAATTGTTCTGGAATTCCGCCGGTCATTTCACACTTGTAAGGACCCCTGAGACTGTTGCTCTGGCGCATTAGTAAAAGCTAGGGAGATGCTCTGCCCAGCGTTCACTTGTTGATTTGTGTGCAGCCACAGCATTCACGGAACTTCGTTAAACAGTTTTCTGATGGTCGCTCTCTTGAGGAGGATGAAGGGATATTGATTGCCGCATTGGGCCCAGGTTCCGTGAAGTATCCAACGCAAAAAGGAATGGCCAAGGATTGCAGAGCACACGTCAGCCCATCTCACTCTGGGAGCGAAACCAAACACTTCTCAGTCCTCATACATACCGCAATATAGCAGGCCCTAGACCCTTTAGTAGAAATAGCAACTCAGGTGCTTTTTAGAGGCAAAAGAATGACGTCACACAGAGCCAAGAGCGTCGAGATCCTGCCTACCGTTCTCACTAAACGTGCAGTGATGGTGAGCAGAACGGCGTAATGACGACAAATTTTCGGTCAGCACATTCGTGCATCCAAAAGTCGTCGAAGCCAACGGTGTCAGCGCTGACCAACTTTTTTAAACAGCATTGTACACATTTGCACCGGCTGCACTGTTCTCCACTTTGCTTATATTTCTTCACCTCAGTCTAGCGAAACTAAAGAACAGGGACGAACTGCCTGCATCATCCAGTAGCATTACTGCCCGCCCACCACTGGTGAGACGAAGCTGCCTTCATCTTGAAGCCAAAACTCCTCTAAATTGTTTGATTTAAACCGACTGTCGAACAGTTTTACTGTTGTGAACCCGAAGTAAAGAGCAACAATATCGTTGAGGAGCTGTAAATCTCAAAAGGATGCTCACTTGCTGCAGGGCTCCTCAACCAGACTGTTGCAAAGTCGTCTGTAATTTCCCGTCGGATATAAGAATGAGCACATTCGAGATAGCAGAAAGAAAGTCCCTAGTCATATCCGTGCGCATTGTACATACGTATGTCTCTCTCTCTGTATATATATATATATATATATATATATTATAT
>NW_013566881.1:0-13782 GCF_000499605.1 Eimeria maxima | reverse complement strand
CCCCTTCCCCCTCCCCCGCCACAATCCTCTTCCTCCTCCCCTTCTCACGATAATGACGATAACATAATCACCACAAGCAAAAAAAACAGCAGCAACAGCAACAGGAACAGCAGCAACAGCAACAACAGCAACAGCAACAACAGCAGGAACAGCAGCAACAAGAGCAACAGGAGCAACAGGAGCAAAAGGAGCAACAGTAGCATGAGTAAAAAGATAAATTTTCTTACAAAATGGTCCTGTAATAGAATAATTTTGATTACAATTTGGACAATTTTTGAGTTGATAAATAAAAATTCTTTTTAATTGAAAATCAAATCCTAATGATGATAATCCATTTATACCAATTATATTTCTTACCTCTTTTATCCATTTATTATATTTTATTGTTATATTATTATTATTATTATTATTATTATTATTATTATTATTTGTTTTATTATTATTATTATTTATACTACTAGTAATGCTACTCATCCTGCTCCCAGTTCCTGTGCTAACCATTGGTGGCGAGGTCGGGGGGGAAACAGTGTCAAAACCACCATAACGATGGACTAACCTATACATATACACAAACAAAAAAAAGAATAAATAAATAAATAAATAAATAAATAAATAAATAAATAAAAGATATATAAAATGATATAAAGGATAAATAAAATAGTAAAATGTATATAAAGGGATCAATTATCAATAGACAAAAGAAGGGTAATATAGAGGGAGAGAGGAAAGGGAAAGTGGATCGATGCAGCAACAGCAACAGCAGCAGCAACAACAACCGCACGAAAAACAACAAAAACAACACCAACAGCAACAGCAGCAGCAGCAACAGCAGCAGCAGGATATGGGTAACGTACAGCTGTGCCCACGATGCTTCTAATAGAGCAAATACTTTGCTATCATGCAGCAGCAACTCATCAGCAGCAGATTTATTCTTTTTGCTTCCCCATACATTTAATATTTCTGCTGCTGCACGCAACGTTGGCTGCAGCAGCACCCGTGACGAACCCATATACCCTAGTAAATTAGCTAATAAATACGCTACCTCAGGCCCATACTCCTGCAGCAACAACAACAGCAGCAGCAACAGTAACAGCAGCAGCAGCAGCAGCAGAAGCAGAATAAGCCTTACAATCATTAGTAATACTATTAGCTAAATGAATAGTAACAGCAGCAGCAGCAGCAGAAGCAGCATAAAAACAGCAGCACCACCACTACCACCAAAACTACCACCATCAGCAGCAGCATCAGCAGCAGCAGCAGTAGCAGCAGCAAGAAGCTTGCAAGGAAATGTATCCTATCTTGATCATTATTACTATTAGCTAGATGTATAATAACAGCAGCAGCACCACAACCAGCAGCAGCAACAGCACCACGACAAGCACCACCACTACCACTACCACCATCAGCATCAGCGTCAGCATCAGCATCAGCAGCAGCAGCAGCAGCAGCAGCAGCAAGAAGCTTACAAGGAAATGTATCCTATCTTGATCATTATTACTATTAGCTAGATGTATAGTAAATTTATGTAAGAAATAAATAGCATCTAATGCAGCAACTTTTGCCATTGACTGCAGCAACTCAGCAGCAGCAGCACCAGGTAAATCACATAATAATATATATAATAAATCCTTTCCTCCTGCTGCTGCTGCTGTTGTTGCTGCTCCTGTTGCTGCTGCTGTTGATGATGATTGGGATGGGGATGGAGATGGGGAGGATGGGGATGGTGATGATGTATCTTCTGCTGCTGTTGCTGCTGCTGCTGCTGTTGCTGCTGCTGTTGCTGCTGCTGCAGTAGTAGATTTAGGTGTTGGTGTATTGCTTCCACTTCGTGCTTTCCGCTGTTGCTGTTGCTGCTGTTGTTGCTGCTGTTGCTGCTGCTGCTGCTGCTGCAATTTCTTACTTTTATCATATATATATTGTCCTTTTTTATTTATCCATCTAATAAAAGAAGATTTATTAATAAAAAATTTATTTATTTCTTTTATGTTAGTAAATACAGCAACAAGACTCCCTCCTGCTGCTATTTGTTTATAATCTATACATTTATTACGCCAAGAATTATGTGCTGCTGCTGCTGCTGCTGTTGCTGATACAGGCTCACCATGACATACAGGACACATCCAACAATCCCCTCCATCTCCTGCTGCTGTTGCTGTTACTCCTGTTGCTTCTGTTGCTGCTTCTGTTGTTGCTGTTGTTGTTGCTGCTGCTGGGGATTGTTTTCGTGCTGCTGTTGTTGCTGTTGCTGCAGCAGCACGCTGCTGCTGCTTCTTCTTCTTCTGTTGGTGCTGCTGCTGTGCTGCTGCATCTTTATGTGGTTGCATGCCTTCCTTAGGTAATGGCATAGGTGGTATCTGTTGCACTTCTGCTGCTGCAGCAGGAGAAAGTCTGCTGCTGCTGCTGCTGCTGCTGCTACTACTACTACTACTACCATTCCTATTGCTGCTGCTGCTGTTCCAATTATTATTACTACTATTATTGCTGCTGCTGCTATTATTATTATTATTATTATAGAATGCAGCAGCAGCAGCAGGACGTATATCTATAGGTAAATAATATCTTAAGGGTTTATAGGTGTATATACACCGTAGATGATAAACACGAGGACAAAAATCACAACATAATAAATCTCCGCATACACCACAAATATAACATAAACTATAATTACATGGACCCTGCAGCAGCAGCAGCAGCAGCAACAGCAGCAGCAGAAGCAGCACACGCACACAAGACATATATATGTTACTGCTGCTGCTGCTGCTGCTGATTTATGATTATAGTAAGGATCAATATGGTTAGGTGTTGGTGGTTGTGCTGCTGCTAATGCTGTTGCTGTTCGTGCTGCTGCTGCTGCTGCTGCTGTTCGTGCTGCTGCTGCTGCTGCTGCACGGATAGGGACTTACATCTGGCTTTATCTGTCGTCTCTGTACCTTCTCCTCTGGTCTACTAGGGACTACAAGGACGGATTTTTGCGGCTCTTGCTGCTGCTGCTGCTGCTGCCTATGCTTCTGGTTAGAGGGTGGTTTCTCCCTAGACTCGCTCCTCTTCCTCGGTGATTCAATGTGCTCAGCAGCTGCTGCAGCGGCAGCAGCAGCAGCAGCAGCAGGTGCGCCAGGAAAAACAGCAGCAGCAGCAGCAGCAGCAGCAGTTGCTGCTGTCTTTGTCACTGCTGCATCTTCAGCAGCATCCGACCTAGCAGAAGCAGCAAATAGTGGCACTTCTCCCTGGGCCTGCTCGCAGCAGTAGCTGCTGCTGCTACTACTACTACTACTACTACTACTACTGCTGCTGTTGCTGCTGCTGCTGCTGCAGTTGCTAAATATAGACAGTTGGCTGTCTCCTTCTTCTGTCTTTATGCTGCAGGTGTCCCCACCGGTACCATCGCTACCTGCATTTGTTGTAGCAACGGGGCTGCTGCTGCTGCTGTTGCTGCTGTTGCTGCTGCTGCTGCTGCTGCTCTTGGTGTCGCAGCTGCCAATGCCACCTTTCTCGCCGCTGCTATTAGTGTGACTGCTGCTGCGCTCGCAGGCGCTGCTGCTGCTGCTGCAGTCCTTGCTGCTGCCAGTATAAGGCGCAGATGTTCCCTCTATATCTGGCTTGCATGCAGCAGGAGCAGCAGCAGGAGCAGCAGCAGGAGCAGCGCTATCGGCTGCTGCCGGCGCTGCTGCCGCTTTCTCGTCGCTGCTGCCTTTCCTCTGCCGCTTAGCGCCATCCTGTACATATAATCCCTGCTGCTGCTGCTGCTGTTGCTGCGGTTGCTGCTGTTGCTGCGGTTGCTGCTGCTTGTCCTGCTGCTGCACATCTGAGAGCTCGTGCTCTCTCTTGTCTTCCCTCTGCAGCGGCTGCTGTTCCTGCTGCTGCTTGATTTCCCTCTTTTTGCTTTGCTGCTGCTGCTGCTGCTGCTGCTGCTGCTCCGGTTCAGGCCTTTTGACGCGGCAGCTCTCGTGCTGCTGCCCTTGCTGCTCTTGCTGCTTCTTTTTCGGCTGTGAGCGGCTTTGCTCCTGTTGTTGCTGCTGCTGCTGCTTAGGCGCCTGCTGCTTCTCCTTCTCTCGCTCCTGCTGCTGCTCCTGCTCCTGCTTAGGCGTGTGCTTATTCTCCTTCTCTCGTTCCTGCTGCTGCTGCTGCTGCTGCTGCTTGGGCGTCTGCTGCTTCTGTTTTTCTCGTTCCTGCTGCTTCTGCTGCTCGTGCTTAGGCGTCTGCTGCTTCTGCTTCTCTCGTTCCTCCTGCTGCTGCTGCTGCTGCTGCTGCTGCTTGCTCTTGGAAGACGCAGAAGCATCGCTATTCCTTGATGCAGGCGATGTCGGCGTCTTACATGCACTTGCGTTCTTGCTGCTGCTGCTACTGCTGCTGCTGCTCCTGTTGCTGCTGCCGCTGCTCTTGCCGCCGCTGCTGCTGCTGCTGCTCTTGCTGCTGCTGCTGCTGCTCTTGCTGCTGCTACTGCCGCTCCTGCTGCTGCTGCTGCTGCTCTTGCTGCTGCTATTGCTGCTCTTGCTGCTGCTACTGCTGCTCTTGCTGCTGCTGCTGCTGCTCTTGCTGCTGCTGCTGCTGCTCTTGCTGCTGCTGTGGTTGCTGCTACTGCTGCTGCTGCTGCTGCTGCTACTGCTGCTGCTGCTGCTGCGTCTGCTGCCGCGGCAGCCAGCGTTTGCCTGCAGCAGCTCTGCAGTTGTTGCAAGATTTCTTAGTTCCCTAGGGAGGACAGACAGCAGTATATCCTCTTCATCTTCTGTCTTGCATGCAGCAGCAGCAGCAGCAGCAGCAGGTGTTGCTTCTGTGGTTGCTGCTGCAGCGGCTGTGGGTCTCTCCTTCTTTTTGTCTGCTGCTGCTGCTGCTGCTGCTGCTGCTGCTGGTGTTGCTGCTGCTGCTGACTTATGTTGTGTTGATGCCTTCTCAGGCTGCTGCGAGGAGCTCTTTCTCTTCTTGCTGCTGCAGCTGTTGCTGCTATGCGACGCCGTCTCAGCAGCAGCAGCAGGTGGGGTAGCAGCCGCTGGTGTTGCTGCTGCTGCTGCTGCTGCACGTGGTCTTTTGCTGCGTCCGCCTGTAAAGGCAAGACAAAGCTCGTCAAGAGAATTTCCTTGACCCGTCAGCAGCCGCAGCAGCTCCCGTTCTACTCCCCCTCCAGACTTCCGCTGCTGCTGCTGCTGCTGCTGTTGCTGTTGCTGCTGCTGCTGTTCCGGGGAGGAAGAGTTAGAGGCACCCTGGCTATCCTCTGATGGAGAAGTTGCCTTGGGCTTCAGATCTATATCTACTGCAGCAGCAGCAGCAACAGCAGCTCCATCTGCTGTTGCTGCTTCTCCTGCTGCTGTTGCTGTTGTTGCTGCTGCTGCTGCTGTTCCTGGCGCTGCAGCAGCAGCAGGAGCTGGGGGGCTGCCTGTGCCATCTGTCATCGGTCAAGGGTGATGTGGGGCGTTGAAAACACTATTGCTGCTGCTGCAGCAACTGCAGCAGCTGGTGCTGCTGCAGTTATCGCCGCCGCTGCTGCTGCAGCAGGCGCTGCTTGCTGCTGCAGCAAAGGAAAAGAAGAGACAGAAGGGAAAAAAGTTTAGCAGCAAAGATCGCAAGAGGTGAGGGGGGCCCCACCGCTGCTGTAGAGTGTATCTACAGCTAGAAGGCCATTGGTATTGTTGCTGCAGCTGGGGTTGCTGCTGCTGCTGCTGCTGTTGCTGCAGTTATTGCTGCTGTCTCTGGCGGGATCAGAGCCAGCTTGAAATAGCAAAACTGCTGCTGTTTCCCTACGCTTAGCCACCTCAGCAGCAGCAGCAGCAGCCGCAGCAGCAGCCGCAGCAGCAACAACACGCAGCAGAAGCCCTCCGAGCTCGCAGCCGAAGGCTACTGCAGCAGCAGCAGCAGCAGCAGCAGCAAAGGGGTAGGACTGTTTGTGTCTTCCTTTGCTGTTTGCTGCAGTAAATGTGTTTAATTAATTGTTTTATTTAATAAATTAAATCTTTTCTTGCTTCTTCTTGCGGCCTTGCTGCTCGCGCAATCACCACCACCACCCTCCTCTGCTGCAGCAGCAATAACAACAGCAGCAGCAGCAGCAGCAGCAAGAACCAACCCCCCAAGGGTAGCGCTTTTTGCTGCACCCTGCGCAGCAGCACCGCATTTTTCTTTTGGTTTGTTTTGTTTTAACGTTATATTCTTAACAGCAGAAACAACTGTAGCAGCAGCAGCAGCAGTAGTAGCAGCAGCAGCAGCAGCAGCAGCAGGAGCCGCAGGGTGTCTTACGAACTGCAACAGCAGCAGCAGCAGCAACACGTTCAATCATGGGTAACGCAAACTCCGCCGAAGACTGCAGCAGCAGCAGCAGCAGCGTCAGCAGCGAAGACGAGGCTTGCGAGCTTGACGGCTCAGAGGCCTTGCATGCATATGATGCTGCTGCCTACACCCCTCCCCTCGAGCAGCAGCAACTGCAGCAGCAGCAACAGCAGCAGCAGCAGCAGCAGCAGGACTGCGACGCAGACTTCTATGATGCATGCTCAGATGGCGACGTCTCTCCCGCTGGAGATTCTCTCGAGGTATCGAGACACCATACACCACAGCAGCAGCAGCAGCAGCAGCAGCAGTTGCAGATTCAGCAGAGGGTACAGCAGCAACTGCAGCAGCAGCTGCAGCAGCAATTCAGCTCCTGCAGCAGCAGCAGGAGAGAATCTGTTTGGCACTCAACTAGCAGCTTAGCTTCTCTTCCGCAGGAAGCAGCACTTCGTGTTGCAGAGACAGCAGCAACAGCAGCAGTTGCTGCTGTTGCTGCTGCTACACAGACACATG
The DNA here is from genome assembly GCF_000499605.1 of Eimeria maxima. Taxonomy (NCBI): domain Eukaryota; phylum Apicomplexa; class Conoidasida; order Eucoccidiorida; family Eimeriidae; genus Eimeria; species Eimeria maxima. Next base: position 7,020 of record NW_013566881.1, on the reverse strand, counting down.
GATTATTTGCTGCTGCAGTACATGGACAGCCTGTTACCTGCTGCCGACATAAACGGCATCGCTGCTGCAGTAGCAGCAGCAGCTGCAGCAGCAGCAGATGCAGTAGCAGCAGCTGCAGCAGCAGCTGCAGCTGTGCTGTTGCTCTCCGCTCACGACACAAAAGGCGTCGGCTGCTCATGCAGCAGCAGCAACGGCAGCACCACCACGATCACCAACCGCGGAGCTCCCATCAGCAGCAGCAGCAGCAGCAGCAGGAGCAGCAGCCAACATGCGGCACACCTGTTGCTGTTAGGGGCAGCAGCAGCAGCAGCAGCAGCAGCAAATCGCCTAGGTGTCTGTCACCCCCCAAAACGCCTTGCAGCATCAGCAGTTACCGTAGCAGCAGGATTGGCAGCAGCAGCAGCAGCAGTAGCAGCAGCAGCAGCAGTAGCAGCAGCAGCAGTAGTAGCAGCCAGCCCCTAATGCTTCGTGATACACCTCATCGCCATCATCACGAGCACAAGCAGCAGCAAGAACAGCGAAAGCAGCAGCAGCAGCAACAGCAACAGCAGCAGCAGCAGTCACTAAGCAGAAGCAACTCCCGCCATAGTCTCTGCGGCAAACGCACAGCAGCAGCAGCCGTTGCTGCTGTTGCTTCTCCTCCAAGGCCAATAGCAGCAGCACCTGGGCCATCTTCCCTTGCTGCCGTTGCTGCTGCTGCTGCATTTGCTGCTGCGTCTCGTGTGCCTGCAGCAGCAGTAGCAAGAACGGCAGCAGCAGCAGCAGCAGCAGCAAAGGCAGGGCCACCGCAGCAGCGCAGCAGAAGCCCTACTGTTGCTGCTTCGCAGCAACTCGATTCTGTCTCCCAAGAGCAGCAGCAGCAGGAAAAGCAGCAGCAACAGCAACAGCAGCAACAGCAGGAAAAGCAGCAGCAACAGCAACAGCAGCAACAGCAGCAACAGGAACAGCAGAAGACGGACTCTCCCGAGCCAAACGAATCAGAGAGGCACCAGCAGCAGACGCAACAGCAGCAACAGCAACAGCAGCAGCAGCAGCAGCAGCAGCAGCAGCAAGAGAGCAGCCGTAGCCTGCATCCACTGCAGCAACGTTCTTTGCGGCAGCTGCAGCAGCTGCCGCTGCAGCGCCGCTGCTGCTTGTTAGTTAATTCTGTCTATGACGCATCTCCTGATGTTTTGCTGCTGCGGCAAGGCAGCACCTTCTACTACTGCTTCTGCAAGGTCTGCAGCAGCAGCAGGAGCAGCAGCAGCAGCAGCAGCAGTAGCAGTAGCAGCAGCAGTAGCAGTTGAAGTATGCCTGCAGTAGTGTCAACGAGGGGTAGTTTATATGTCTATATTATCTGTGCTGCTGCTGCTGCTGCTGCTGTTGCTGTTGCTGCTGCTGGTGCTGCTGCTGCTGCAGGCTTTGAGTGCTGCTGAGAAGGAACGACTTTCTTGGGCTTCCCGCAGACCACCTGTAAGTTGCTAGCTACCTGCTGTTGCTGTTGCTGCTTCTGTTGCTGCTGCTGCTGTTGCAGCTGTGCTATCGGCCGCTTATTGTTGTTGCTGTTGCTGCTGCTGCTGCTGCTGCTGCTGTGTTTGCAGTGTACGTGCTGCTGCTGCGGAGTGTCTGTTCACGGCCTTTGCTGCTTTGCCTTCCATCCTTACTTGGGGGACAGGCAAATGTGTCCCGTCTGTCTCCTCCTCTTCGCGGTAAGCAGCAGCAGGAGCAGCAGGAGCAGCAGTAACAGTAGCAGCAGCAGGAGGAGCCAATGCAGCAACAGGTGTAGCAGATGCAGCAGCAGCAGCAAGAGCAGCAGCAACAGCAACAGCAGTAGCAGCAGCAGCAGATAGTGTCTCTGTTTCTTATCCTCAGGATCCGACGACCGAAGTTGTTTGGATGTCGGGAGTCTCTGCACTGAGGCAAGGCTCAGCAGCAGCAGCAGCAGCAACAACAACAACAGCAGCAGCAGGAACAGCAGCAGCAGGAACAGCAGCAGCAGCAGCAGCAGCAGAGGGGCGCCGCCAGGCTTATATAAGTTTTAGGAATTATCCCAGTAATGCTGGGAGGACACCGCAGCTGCGTATTATTGGGTCTGCTGTACCTGCTGCTGCTGCTGCTGCTGCTGCTGGATCTGCTGCTGCTCCCTCTGCTGCACCTGCTGCTGTTTCATCCCAGAAATTTACAGCAGCAGGAGCAGCAGCAGGAGCAGCAGCAGGAGCAGCAGCAGGAGCAGCAGCAGCAAAAGCAGCAGCAGCAGAAATATCTCTACAGATTCGTATTGATTCAAGCCCTTCTGTTGCTGCTGCTGAATCGAGGACGGGCTCATCTGCAGCAGCAGCACCAGCAGCAGCAACACCATCATCATCAGCAGCAGCAGCAGGAGGCAGCAGACTGCAGCAAATGCCTTTATGCCTCTCCGTGCGCAGCAGCGGCGACAGTTCGGTTGTTACTCTCCCTGCCTATTCTCCTTATAGTTCCTACTCAGCAAATGTAAGTGCAGCAGCAACAGCAGCAGCAGCAGCAGCTGCTGCTGCTGCAGCAACAGCAGCAGCAAAAGCAGCAGCAGCAGTAAGGGCGTTAAAGGGAGCGGTTAAGAGGACGTCTTTCTTGCTTTAGGGTTTAGGGTTTAGGGTTTAGGGTTTATGGTTTGTGATATGCAGGCAGCAGGAAAAGGAGCAGCAGATAGAGGTTTGCTGCTAGCAGCAGCAGCAGCAAGACAGCTAAATCCGCAGCAGCTGCTGCAGGCAATTAAGGGATTAAGAACCTTACCTGCTGAGGAAGGAAGAACATATGTTCGTTACATTCGCTGCTGCTGCTACTGTTGCTGTTGTTGCTGCTGCTGCTGCTGTTGGTGGTGGTGGTGCCGCTGCTGTTGTGCTGTTGCTGCAGCTGTTGCTGCTGTTGCTGTAGCGGTTGCTGCTGCAGCTGTCCATGTTCGTGTATTTGCTGTTTACCCTGGAGCTGTTATCCTGTTGCTGTTGCTGCTATTGCTGTTGTTCATGCTGCTGCACCTGCTGCATGACTGTTGTGTTGTTGCTGCTGCTGCTGTTGCTGCTGCTGCTGTTGCTGCTGCTGCTGCAGTTATTGGCAGTCTTTGCTAGAGAGAAGAGGCAGCAAATGCGTCTGCAGCAAGAAGCACGCAGATATCAGATGGGGGCCCGTCTAACCCCTCTCCCTACTAGCAGCAGCAGCAGCAGCAGCAACAACGGCCACAGCAGCAACAGCAGCAGCAGCAACAACAACAACAGCAGCAACAGCAAGACACATCAGGATGTTACTTCTGATGCCGTTTGTAGGTCACCTCCAGCCAAGCGTTTTGCTCTTAGCTCTGCTTGTAAGTTCGCTGCTGCTGCTGCTGCTGTTGCTGCTGCTGCTGTTCCACTTACTGCTGCTGCTGTTGCTGCTGTTGCTGCAGCAGCTGCTGCTGTCTGTTATTGCATGTGCGTCTCTTTCTTTCTGCTGCATTTGCTGCAGCATCTCCCTTTGCTGTTGCATCCTCTTGCGGATATAACGATACACCATCCCCCGCACCCCCATCAGCAGCAGCAACAACAGCAGCAGCAGGAGCAGCAGCAGCAGCAGCAGCAGCAGGAGGAGGTACAGGTGAATTATTTTCCTTAAGATTAAGATGTTTATCCTTAATAAAAGAAGGAAAAGAAGAAAAAATAAGTCTTCCTTCTCGATCTATTTATTGTAGACATGCTAGTTGCTTCGAATTAGAGGATTTTTTGCTGCAGAATTTTGCTGCTGCTGCTGCTGCTGCTGCAGCTGCAGCAAATGCAGCAGCAGGAGGAGGAACAGGAGTACAACAACAACAACAACAACAACAAACAGCAGCAGCAGCAGCAGCAGCAGCAGGAGGAAGGATAAAGACACCATGGAGGTGTCCTCTATGTGCTGCCTCTGCCTTACCTCATGAATTATATATATGCGGATTCGTGCTGCAGTTGCTGCAGCAGCAACCTGTAGATACAGCTGGTGTTGTATTTGCTGATCAAGATCTGCTGCTGCCTATTCCTCATAGAAGAATTAAATATAATAATAATAAATAATTATCCTGCTGCACCTGCTCCTGCTGCTGCTGCTGCTGCTGTTGCTGCTGTTGTACAGCAGCTGCTGCTGCTGCAACTGCGCCCGCGGCGCAGTTGGGGTAGTAAGTAACACTCAGGGAAGCGCTCCTGTTGGAGAGGCCTGCAGCAGACAGCAGCAGCAGCAGCAGCAGCAGCGGCTGTTGCTGTGGTTGCTGCTGCTTGCTGCAGCTTTATTGAGAGCAACAAATGTTTTTGCTTTTGCTGCTTTTTGCTGCATATGCTGAGGTGTATACGCAGCTAGGGATTATTAAGGGAAGCAGCAGCAGTGTCTGTCCCCTTCCTTTCCCTTTTTTGTATCTTAGCAGCAGCAACAGCAACAGCAGCAGCAACAACAGCAGCAGCAGCAATTGCTGCTGCTGCTGCTGTTGTTGCGGTGCAACAAGAGACGATGAATATTTTTTGCCGAGGGGAGGCAACATCTGCTGCTTTGCTGCTGCTGCTGCTGCTGCTGCTGCTTTATTGGTGCGGCATTTATGCACCTCTGCTGCTGCTGCTGCTGCGCCATATGGCGATGGACCAGCTGCAGCAGCAACAGCAACAGCAGCAGCAGCAGCAGCTTTTTTTTGCAGCAGTTGATTGGACTGTACGTACAGCTCATTGACGTTTTGTCTTTTCTTTTGTTTTACTAATCGTCAGGTGTATATACACTGCAATATTTTCATGCATGCAGGTAGTATAATAGTTTATTTAATTAATTAATTAGTTTATTTATTTATTTATTTATTTATTTTATTAACATTAGAAGGCATTAAATAAATAAATAATTATTTATATTTAGAGGGGGAAGGACAGAAAAAAAAAAAATAAGGCCTAGCCACCTGGGGATCGACCCCACAAATCGGGGATCGATCCCACGAATCGGGGATCGATCCCACCCCACAGTATATGAATCGGGGATCGATCCCCACCCCACAACTCATGAATCGGGGATCGATCCCACCCCACAACTCATGAATCGGGGATCGATCCCACCCCACACCTTCGGGATCGATCCCACCTCCCATCTCGGGGATCGGGATCGATCGCACGCCTTGGGGATCGGGATCGATCCCACAACTTGGGGATCGGAATCGATCCCACAACTTGGGGATCGGGATCGATCCCACAATTGGGGGATCGACTTTTACTGTTAACGGAAATTGAATGTCTTATACACCCCAACAGGAATGCTACAGTCTTGTTGCTGCTGCTGCTGCTGCACTTCTTCATGCTGCTGCTGCTGCTGCTGCTGCTGCTGCTGCTCCCTAGCTAGCTATAGGTGTCTTATTTGTATTTATTGTTAATATAGATTAGTACTAACATTAATAAGAAGATAAAAAGACAAAAAAAACAGCAAAAAGAGACAAGACATCCCTTTTTCTTTTCTTTCCTGCTTACGTCTTTTTTGTCCTTTTTTCTTCTTATGAGTATATAAATATACATAAATATAAATAAATAATTAATAAACAATTAAATATAAATAAATACATATATAAATAAATATATAAATAAATATACTATAGAGGATAAGACAACTAATATTTCCTTATAACCAATAGACCTAGGGAAGAGCAAACAATATTAAATATATATTATATATATTTTATTATACATTATATAACTGCTGCTGCTGCTGCTGCTGCTGCTGCTGCTGCTTCTACAGTAAGTCTCGCTGCTGCTGCTGCTGCTGCTGCTAATAGTAGGAAGGGAGAGAGAAGGGAAAAGGGCAATAAAATGATTCTTTAATGAATAATTCATTAACCTTTACTTACTATTTTATTAATTAAAATAAATAAATAAATAATTAATTAAATTAAATGAATATATTTCCTCTAAAAAGAAACAAACAAGCAACAGACGTACCTAACTTACCTGCCTATACACCACAGACATAATCATCATCATATAATTTATATATATATTGAATAAAGAAGATAAAAAACAAATAAAAAATAATAAATAATAAATAAATATAAATAAATTTCCTCAAGTATATATATATTTGCATGCAGCAGGAGCAGGAGCCGACTGCATGCATGCATGCATGCACGCATGCATGCAGCAGGAGCAGCAGGAGCAGCAGGAGCAACAAGAAGAAAAAGCCCCAAGAGGGGCCTGCCCCTGTGGGGAGAAAAGGGTAAAATAAAGGAAACTTTTATACTTTTGTATATTTTTCTTTTTTTTTTTATTTTTTCTTCTTTTTGTTGTTTTGTTTGTTTTATTGATTTAATTTAAATCATAAATCAGCAAAATGGCGACAAATACAAATGTAAGTATTTTCTTCTTCTTCTTCTTGCTGCTGCTGCTGCTGCTGCTGATGTATTTATCCTCCTGCTGCTCCTCCTGCTGCATTATAAATATATCTATTATTGTCTTTTCTTCTTTTTTTCTTTTCTTATATAATAGCAGCAAGTGCAGCAGCAAATGCAGCAGCAACTGCAACATCAGCAGCAGCAACTGCAACATCAGCAGCAACAGCAACAAGGAAAAGAATAATAATTATTATTATTATTTATTCTATTTATTATTAATAATTAATTAATTAATTATATAAATAAATAAATAAATATAATTAAATAATTAATTAATTAATTAGTTAATTAGTTGTACATATATACACGTATATATACTCATTTTTTCTCGTTTTTTTCCTAAATAAAATAAAATATATAAATAATAAATAAATAAATAAATTAATTTATTTATTTATTTATTTATTTATTTATTTATTTATGTATACAGATATCTAAGAAGAGGAAGTTTGTTAATGATGGTGTATTCCATGCTGAATTAAATGAATTTCTTTCTCGTTGTCTAGCAGAGGATGGATATTCAGGAGTAGAGGTAAGAAATAAATAAATAAATAAAATAAATAAAATAAATAAAATAAATAAATAAATAAATAAATAAATAAATTTAATTAATTGTGTATTTATTGATGGGTGTATTTCTTATCTATGTTGTTAGTATG
>NW_013566879.1:0-5000 GCF_000499605.1 Eimeria maxima | reverse complement strand
GGAGGAGGAGGAGGAAGAAGAAGAAGAAAGTGCAGGAGACAGCAGCAGCAGCAGCAGCAGCAACAGGAGCAGCGAAGATGAAGGTACACCAAAGAAAAGACTAAAAAAAAGAGGAAGAGACAGTAGCGAGGAGGAGAGAGAAGAAGAAGAAGAAGGAGAAGAAAAGGAGACAAATAAAGGGGACACAATAAGACAAGAAGAAGAAGGAGAAGGAGGAGGAGGAGGAGGAGGAGGAGGAGAGGAGGAGGAGGAAGAAGAAGAAGAAGAAGAAGAAGAAGAAAAGGAGACAGGAGGAGACACAAAGACACAAGAAAATAATAATAATAATAATAAGGAGACACAAGACACGCATGCAGCAGTAGGGGGATTATTAGAGAAATATAGGAGGGAAGAAGAGGAGACAGATGAAGAAAAAGAAGGAGACAGTAATTTATTTAATGAGGATGATTAACTATTTATTTATTTATTATTATTATTTATTTATATATTTATATATAAATAAATATATAAATAAATAAATAAATAAAAGAAAAAAGGAGACTATTTGTCTCCTTTTTCCTACAAAAAAGGAGACAAAAAGGAGACAAAAAGGAGACAAAATAATAAACAATATAAAAAGGAGACACATAAGGAGACAGGAGACAGGAGACAGGGGAAGGAGACAGGAGACAGGGGAAGGAGACAAAAAAAAGAAGGGAATAAATAATAAATGTTTTAATTCATGGCAGCAACGACTGTCATATTATTCAGGTGTATGTACACCTGAGGATGAGGGAGCAAAGCCTTTTCTTTGTTTTAGGGTTTAGGGTTTAGGGTTTAGGGTTTACACTGCAGCAGCAGCAGCTGCTGCTGCTGCTGTATGAGCATTTTGCTGCTGCAGCAGACCCCTTACCAACCTTTATTTATTTATTTAATTTATGTTTGTAATTTATTTATTTATTTATTTATTTATTTATTTATTTATTTATTTATTTATTTATTTACCTATTTTATTGTATAGCGCTGTCTTTATTGACAACACATTAAACAAGTACAAGACACGTAAACCCTAAACCCTAACCGTAAACCCTAAACCCTAATAGAGGAGGCGTAAACCCTAAACCCTAATAGAGGAGACGTAAACCCTAAACCATAATAGAGGAAGCGTAAACCCTAAACCCTAATAGAATTATCGTAAACCCTAACAGCAAACCCTCGCGCGCAAACCCTAGTAGCAACCCTTGGCAACTATATACATATAATATATATAATATATATATTATATATATATTATATATATAATATACATAAATAATAAATAGATTTATATTATATATAATATATAAATTAATATTAATATATTAATATATACATACTGTATATATGTATACATATATACATATATATATTATGTATACAAGGAGATAATATTACCCTAATAATGCATGCATAATAAAAAAGGAAAAAGAATAATAAATACTATCTTTTCCCTTAATAAAAAAAGAAAAAAAAATAATAAGAAGAAAAAGAATAATAAATAGTATTTTTTTCTTAATAAAAAAGAGGAAAAATAATAAAAAGGATTATAGTAAATATATTTTTATTATATATATAATATAGATATATAAATAAAAGAATAATAAATAGAAAAAGGAATAAAAGAATAATAAATAAATAAATAAGTAATAAAAAGAAAGAAAAGAATAAAAAATAAATAAAATAATAAATAAAAGAAAGCAATAAATGAGCAAATAGAAGTTAATAGAAGAAATAAGAATAGGAGTCAGTAAGGATATAGATAGGAATAAAAGAAAAATAAATAAATAAATAAATACAATAATAATAAATAAATAAATAAATAAATAATAAATAATTAAATAAATAAAACAATTATAAATAGTAATAGATAAAAAGAATAAAAAGAGAAAAGCAATAGAAGAAAAAGAGCTAAATAATAACACACGCACAAACACACACACAAGGTAGATCTTTGCATGCAGGAGGGAGAAAAGAATAAAAAAAGTAAATAAAATTAAAAGAAAAAAGGAAGAAAAAAGCAAATAAATTATAAATAATTATTTTTTTATCTTATTAAATGAAGAAGATCATTGTTTATTATTTATTTCTTTTTATTTGCACGATAAGGTATCTTCTGCTCGATCGTGTTCTTGCAAATGGTAGAAATCCTTCATTTTTGCAGCATTTTTTTGGGAATTTCTTTTGAAATATTTAATTTATAATATATAAAAACAAACACAATAATAAAAAATATAAAAAAGGGAGAAAAAGACGTAGAAGACGACCATTTAGAGCCCCGTTGGTGGTTGGTGCAGAAACCAATTGGTTTCTGCACTCTCTCCCATCCGGGTGTACGTACACCAGAAGTGGTATAAGAAAGAGAAGTTTACGAAGGGAATTAGAGAAAAAAAAACGACTTTTTTTGTATTTATTTTTTGTTGAATTCAAATATAAATGAAGTTATTTTGTTTTTTTTTTATCCAAAGATCTTAGCACAAACCTGTCCAATGGTGGACAGAGCCCATTGCCTTCTTGTGTTGTTACGCCTTTTCTTGTCGGTGGTTCTACCTACTTATGAGTGCATTTCTTTATTTTCTCCTTTATTCTCGTTTATATCACCTCAATTTACGCCTTCATAGGCGAAATTGACCCATTTCTTCATAAATTCCCCCGCTTTCCCCCTCATCTTCTACCCTGACCAGCAGCACTGCCTCTACCAGAAACGAGCAGAAAGAACAACAGGTTTCCTTCTTCTTGTCATAGAAGGTACTTTTCTCCATTTATTAATACACCCCAATTACATTATTTTATTTTCTTTCCCTTTTATTCATCTTTTTCCCCCTTTAGTGGCCAAAGCGCACTCACAACCCGTTTCTTCCCCGTTGAGGTCGCTTTCGCCTTCATTGTGATTCCCTGCTAGCTCTACAGCAGCAGCAGCAACAGCAGAAGTAGCAGCAACAGCAGTATAAGCAGCAGCAGCAGCAGCAGCAAATCTTCCTCATGGTGTGTCTTCCTTTATCCGATACAGAGGCACCCTTAGAGCGGCTAGCAGGTTGGCGTTTGCTGCTCTTTGTGGTCCTTGAGTTCTTTTTATGTGTTGTTTTTTCTTCTTATCCACCTGTCGATACACCTCAACTAAGACAAAATACAAGGAATAATCCTTCAGAGGCAACAGAAACTGCAGCAGAAGCAGCAGCACCTGCTGCAGCAGCAGCAGCAACAACACGCTGGGAAGGCAGCAATAACAGCGCACTACAACACGCCCATCCCTCCAACTTTGTGCAGGATCTATGGGGGCATCAAGACCCCATACCGACAGCAGCAGCAGCAACAGCAGCAGCAACAGCAGCAGAAAGAGGAGGAGGAATAGAAGATAATGGTTTGTCAGCAGCAGCAGCAGCAGCATCTACAGGACTCCTTTATACACAAACACAAATGCATCTTATAAACCCCACAAATACCCAAGACAGCAGGGGGGCCCCCTGGGCCCCTGCAGAAACTTGAGGGGCCCCCCTAGGGGCCCCCCTGTGTATTTATTAGCATTTTTACTGCTCCTTAGAGCCCCTCCCTATATAGTCTCACAATGCCTAGCTTCCCCCCATAAGGGGCGCTGCGCAGCAGCAGCAACAGCAGCAGCAACAGCAGCAGCAATAGTAGCAGGTACAGCAGGTAATGTGTCAGTATAGCAACAGGTAGTGACGGTACACCAGGAAGTGCAGCACCAACACCAGCAACTGCAACAGAAGCAGCAGCAGCAGCAGTAGCAGCAGCAGCAACAGCAGCAACAGCAGCAGGTGTTAAGGTTTGTTGCCGATAAAAAGGCGCTAAAAGTCTTTGATGTTTTTGCGGGGGAGCAGCGAAGGGCCTTCGCTGTCTCTACCCTAAACCCTAAACCCTAAACCCTAAACCCTAATTTTCTATTTATTTCATATATTTATTTTATAAAACAAATTTTTTGTCGCTGCGATCATTGCTGTTGCTGCTGCTGCAGTTACTGCTGCTGCTGCTGCTGCTGCTGCTGCTCATGCCTTTTCTTCTGCCTCTAATTCTTCACAAAGTTTTTTGCAGAATTCACGAATTTCTTCTGCCTCTTTGGCCATCTCGTCCCTTGATCTTGGTCTAAGGGGAAAAAAAGAAAAAAAAGAATAAAAAAAAGGAATAAAAAAAGGAATAAAAAAAGAAATAAAAAAAAGGAATAAAAAAGGAAAAAACAAGGAAAGAATATAAAAGAGGAAAAGAACACAAGGTAAATAACATAAAAATACACTATTTTAGGAGAAAAACAGCATAAAAAAAAAAAAGAAAAAAAGAAGAAATAAAATAAAAGAAATAAAATAAAATAAAATAAAATAAAAAAGTAAATAATAATAATAAACAGGCATAAGGTGCATATACACCGCAAAAGGGGAAAAGAAAAAAAAAAGAATCAATGCATGCGTTAATTAATATTAACAAAACAGCTGCAAGAGCAGCAGCAAATAAATAAATAAATAAATAAATAAATAAATAAATAAATAAATAAAATAAATAAATAAATAAATAAAATAAATAAATAACTTACTTGCGATCGTCATTATCTACTCCTTTTATATTATTATTATTATTATTATTATTATTATTATTATTATTATAAATAATATTTAATTTATTATTATCTATATGTGTATATACATCATCATTATTAATAAAATCTTTATGGTGTCTAGGCAGTACATGTATATGTACATGAGGAACTGTTTGTCCTGCTTCTTTACCATCTTGTATACTTATTGTTAATCCTTCTTTATTATATTTTTTCTTTAATACTTCTCCTACTAATTGGGCTAATATAAATATATCACATACTTCTTCGCTTGTTAAATCCTTAAAATACTGCAACAAATACACACCCAGCAGCAGCAGCAGCAGCAGCAGCAGCAGCAGATGAAGAAAATAATTTCTTTTTTAAAAAAAAAAAAAAAAAAAAAAAAAAAAAAAAAAAAAAAAAAAAAAAAAAAAAAAAT
>NW_013566878.1:0-13708 GCF_000499605.1 Eimeria maxima | reverse complement strand
CCCCCTCCCCCCCACCATGCCTGAAGTTACTGCTAGGAGTGGGCTGCTCTCTGTGGTGCGACGCTCTGCGGTATTGTGGTGCGTGTGTGTGTGTGTGTGTGCGTGTGTATTTGTGTGTGTGTGTGTGTGTATGTGTGTGTGTATGTGTGTGTTCGTTGAGGCTTCCTAGCTTCTGGCCGAGTGCCTGTGTTTGTCCGAGCGTCCTCGTGCATCGATTGTTATTTACTCCCTGCCCAGGGATTCTCCTGTTACGCTGAGGAAGTGCTGTTTCGCCTGTGGCGTGTGATCCGCCGTCTCGCAATTGCGTCGGTGGGTCTGTGTGTGTTTCCAACTCAATCGACTAGCTGCAACGGTTGCGTGAATAATTCTCCCCTTCGTTTGCGCAGGCTGGATGTGTGCAATAGCGCTAATCCTCCGTCACAGGCTGTGTCCTGTGCTCTACTTAGGCTAGCAGGGTCAGCACTCAATATGCCTAGATAAAGAACTCTCCCTTTATAGTGTTCACTCCCTACCTGAATTGCTTCCTCCTGGAATTATGTATTTCTGCCTTGCAGGCACTGTCTGTGCGTACTAACTATTATTGTTTTCTCCGTGCCACTAGTGTGTGCAGACCTTACATTGCCAATCCTGCCTGATGTGTTTGTCGGATCACGTCTCGTTTGACTCCGTGGAATTCTCTTTTACGTCTGTGCGTACTAACTATTATTGTTTTCTCCGTGCCACTAGTGTGTGCAGACCTTACATTGCCAATCCTGCCTGATGTGTTTGTCGGATCACGTCTCGTTTGACTCCGTGGAATTCTCTTTTTGTTCCGTATTTTTTTATTGCCTTATTTATCGTGTTTCGCCCAACCTTTGTGCTTTCGTATTCCTCTTATGTTTCATTTTCAGTGCGTCTAATGTATGTATTTCCTATTCCAGTTGTACGGTGCCTTATTGATTGATTTAAATGTTTATTTATTTAGTGCCGCGTGTTCATGCCTACTTATCCATAGAGCTATGTGCTTATTTGTTTCTTTATGTCTTTCGTATTTCTGATTTTTGTATGTATTCACTCATAGGCATAATCTCTCGTGGCTTGCGATACTGGTGTAGCTGGAAGCGCCACTAACAAACAGCTAATACTGTGGCTACTCAATCGCTTCGCTGCTTCTCAATCTAGTTGTGCATTCCGGGAGTTACTTTACTTATCAATTTAAATCGCCGTTACTTCCCTCTATTTTTCCGGAAAAAGGAAGCGCATGCATGCGGGTTTAGGATTTGTAATTTAGTTTTGGGGTCCTACCCGTAGATGCAGATGTCAAACAGCACTTTGCGTGCTGCACATATAATATTTGCGGTTAATGGCGCATCCCCAATGGCATCGCCACTTAATTTTCAGTATGCTCTCTCGAGTTCCCTTTCTTATGATGCGGATTCCCGTTAGAAAAGCCACAGGAATGGTACTGAATGAAAGCAGAATGGGGAGGTGCTTGGAGCACACCTATATAAGCAGCCTTGCAATTTCGACTAACTATGGGGGTTTCGGCTGATCTGTTGAGCCGACAAAAGAAAATGCGGTTTGACAGTGAACTTCGGTTTGCAACTTGTATGCATATACGGCGCACTTACGCTAGACAGTTGCTTTCACTTGCACTAAAACTGTAGTGCAAAGGGAGCCGCATAGCCCACCGGATGGACGTGACAGGCAAATCTTTAGTGGTTGGTTGTCAAGTATAAATGCCAAAGAAATAGCTTCCTGTTGGTGCATCATTGGATGTGGATAGCCTCCTCATTGTTCCCTGCAGCCCAGAAAAACTTATTTGGCAAGTTTTTTTAATCCAAATTGATGAAGGTCGCGTCACCAGGTTATGATTGACCCAACCCGTCAGTGCACCCTTTTGGAAGGAGCACTAGCCCTCGCCACGCTATATCCCTTTTATTTGTACGCCACATCGCCCTGATGCCTCCTGCTGACAAGGCTGAGCAATACACAGAAAACACCGGAAGATGGGAGGTGTTATTTGTTGGGGTCTCAACGCCATTAATCCCCGTAGGGAGGAAGACTACTGCGTCAAGAAGGAAGGCAACCCACCCCCCGCGGGCCTTACTCTGGCTTACAATTTTTCCCGTCGCCGGAGTGCTCATAAGGCAGCACCGCTTCAGTTGGCGTACACGAGGGGCCACATGTAGCTTGTTCTGGTTGTTTTGTCGCTAGGACGAGGGGTGGAGGCGGAGTTTTCTGGGCCGCAACCTGCACTTTCACAGAATCATCTGGTGACCTCTTTGCTTCACTTGTAACACCCTCAATCTCTGCAGTCCCAGCAGCTAGGCTCTTATTCATTTGAGGCTGAGGCCCTGCTTCCATGGAAAAAGAACTGTGAGCACCCGTATTCTCTCCTTTTCCTAACGGCCTGCTTGACGTTTCTGAATTTACCTCACTTCCGGCCTCACGTGAACCGTTTTGTGAATAATCCGGACAATCCTTGTCCACTTCACCTCCTTCAGATTCAACAAGAGCCCCATCCCTTACCAAATACCCATTCTCCACAGGAGGCGACTCGTTGGCGGGCTGTGCGGTTTTAGATTGTACTTTACCACAAGAGCCCTTCTGAAACTCCTCGCTCTTCTTATTTGCTCCCTGGAATACCTTGTCTCCGCTCTTCTCTGCATGCCCAGTCTGCTGGTCCGTTGCCCGCAATGAGTTCTTTCGTGAGTCACCACCGTTCGAATGTATCTGACTACTCGGAAACGAAGGCTTCTTTGGCTGCACAACCATCACCTGCTGTGCCGCTGGTGTGCTATCGCCAGCGGCGGACAGAGGCACCTGCTCAACTGAACTAGAAGAGTTGTCGATTTTGACTCCTGCATCTGTTTCAGTACAAGCTTCTTTCTCCACAGAGGTAGTACACCCGGCGCCATTAAGAGGTACCGGCTCTTTGCTGGTGAGGTCAATCGACTGGCACATTCGGCGTAACTCTGCAGGTCCTTCCACCCCTTTAAGTGCTAACAATTTAGATGAGGAGGGGAAGAAGCCAAGAGAAAGGCTAGGCCGGAGGGGTGTATCTCTTAGGTCATCTTCGGTTTCAAGGAGCACAGGACACGACTGCCAGGCACGAGCAGATGCATCTAAGCTTTTTGCAAAATCAGCATAACTAGCTGCGCTTAATGATTGAGAGCACTCAGAGCTCTCCTCAACAAATCTGCTACTTCCAGGTCTGCTTCTGTTTAGGTGCACGCCTTCAGAGCTTTTGCTTTGAAGGCGTTGATCAACTAGAAGGTCCCCACTAGGCAACCGGTCACTACACGAGGAATGCGAGGTGGCTGATGCTGGCGGCTTAGGAAGTTCCTGAACTCGCGTTCCCACCTTCCCAAAAGAGCTCTGAACTTCGGCTTTCCATGCCTGTAAACGCTTCTTCTGGCATTCCAGCGCTTGTAGTCTTTCGTTTCGCTCCCCTACAATGGATTTAGCCGCCAGCTCAAATGCATAAAGCGAGTTGTACCCTGAGCTCCTGAAAAAGAGGAATGAATTCCCCGCTGCGAAGTCCTCAACATCAATGTACTGTCCTAGTATGCGAATGATGGCCTCTCTGTCTCCAAACGCCGCGTCCCCAAATAGTCGAGGGCAATACTTCGGAAGGTCCTCCAAACGTGCCACCACTGGAAAGCCAAAGCTGAGTTATATACCCACACAAACGAACATATACCGTAACTTTTGGCTCTGTGGAAAGGGGAGGCTGGAGCATATCTATGTGTTTGGGGTCACATGTGTTGCTCACCTCTGCCAATTCTCAACATTTCGGAGTTCTTCATGAGTCCAATTGGCCAGTCCTGTAGCAAACAATGCATGTGTAGGCCATGTTACACTGTTCGCCTCCTCCTTTAAATTAAGCTGCCGTAAAAGTAATGCCGTCAGTGATCACGGGTAGACAGTGGGGCAGCTACTTTGCAAGCAGCAGTGGAGTCATCCCTAAAGTGAGACACTAGGCCACTCTTAGGTTAAACAAACAACAGCAAATTCCTGCACGGCCTGTCTAGCGATATTCATGAGGCGGGCACGTACGACAGTCCGAGGAGCGAACGACAAGTACTGGTCTCTCAACCATGCCGACCGCTAGGGAATCTTCAACTGCTTGGAGAAGGAGCGCTGCAGGGCTGCAGTTCCTAATGCGCCCAAGCATTCTTGTAGCGGAGGCCTGCATAAAATGTCTCACCACAGCAGTGGTACTTTGGCCCTTCTCGTCTCTATGAGCATGTGTTGGCGAATTCCATGCGTTTGAACTAGCTCTGGTAAGGAGCCATGATAGGCTAACAAGCAAAGCCTCCGTATGTGCTTACCGAACGCAACAGGCTTTCAAATAAACGAAATGGGGGTCCAATAATGGTAGAAGACGCCCTCGTCAGCTCTTTCAAATCCGTACGAGACCAGTGCCCTAGCCAGTCAATGAGTATTGAACCATCCGGGGCGACGTGCAATACTTCTTTTGCGCATGGCTTTGCGCTTACCCACTCCACCCAAGCAGCCATGTCTGCAACGACACCAATCCATTCCAAATGCTTGTCTGGTTGTACACTGAGCAACTGTACAGGTAGTTCAAAACGGTTGACCCTTACAAAAGGACCTACACACCTTCCAGGTTCCTCCGTCCACTTGCAAGAAATGGAATCAAGCCACCGTGTCTTGAAAAGAGAAGCTCCAATAGCAGCTGAACGTGGGGTTTCTGTCGCATGGAGTTAAGGTATGGAGGCAACTTTACGTCATCTGCATCCAAGGCGCGCTGAAGGTTGTGGATGCCACGGAATGCAACTGCTATATGCAACACCTGGAGATGGAAGACACCGCAAAAAAAGTTTTCTAGACTTCCTGTTTGGAAAATCCATGCTCTAAATTGATGATTAGAGTAAGATAGACAAAAACACAAATACACTTCACCTATGGACCCCTTCTTGCATTACCTGCACGGCCTGAATTGCCAATCCCCCGAACGAGAGAAGGCCATCTGCCGAACTTGAAGACGGGGACTCTGCAGGGATAACGAAACAAAGCACATTGGATCAATGCAGCATGGTGAATAGTAGTAGCGCCTCCCTAAAAGCTGTTAGGAACGTGGTGAGAGTGCACATACCTTCAATTATTATCTCTAGAGGTCTGCTCTGAGGAGCAAACGACTTCACGGGTAAGAGTGGTTTAAAGGAACGCTGCACGGACAACCGAGAGGATAGCCGACTGGGAAGAAAGATTACCGATGCAAAGCCAACCACCCGAAACTTAATCCACTGGCAGTTTGTTGACCGAGTGTTTATCACTGACCTGCACTTCTCTGTTGGCGAGTTGTACCACAAAGTAAAAAAGACTCTCATACAGAGAACTGCGTAGCTGTCGAGACAAATCCTCCTCCTGCCCTGAACACTGCTTGAAGATCGTGTGAAGTAGCCCTGTCTGTGCACCAAGAAGCTGCTCCGCGAAGTCAAGGTCTTCAGATATCAAATTGGCGCCTTTAGACAGGACCCAGTAAGCCAAACAAATGCGGAGCATACTGGTTGCCTGCGGAAGCAACATGAACACATAATGCATCTAAGACAGCGCACAACCAAAACAGGCGTTGGGCGAAGCAAATATGTAAAACCACGAGATCGCATACCTCCACAACGTTGCAACTGAGCGTTGTTCGTATCTCTTCTCTTATGGATGAGAGCTTTGTCGAAGTCGTTTTGTGTTCTTTAAAACGTTCAAGGCACCCATGTAGTAATGAGTCCCGCAGTTGCTCAGGCGACAACCCTGGGAGGCCTAGAGTTTGTGGAGTAGAATCGTCAGATACAGCGCCTGCAGCAAACGGGTGCACGAGTTGGAACCCGCCTTTACCCTCCATGCCTGCAGTGGGCCTACCAGCGCATAGGGAACTACTAGTTCGCTTCAAATGATTGCTGTACGTACTCTGTACAGCGATAAGAACAATCTTTAGAAGGCCTTCATCTGCATGAGGATATTCCCGTATCAGGAAGCCTTTGAGAGAGATGCCACTAGCCTGGCCAGTGCCGTTAAAACTGATTACCCACCTCCACTGGCACAAGTTCCATTCCCCCTTGTCAGGAGACACGATGGTGCTCCACAACGCCAAAACCTGCAACAACCGTTATCGTACCAATTATACTTTAAGAAACGTTTCTGTGTACCAGGAATCCAAGTTGTATACAGTGACGTCACTAAACTCTGTGGTTGCACTTACCTCGTAAATCCGACTGGCACTTCGGATGAAGACCATTTGTTCCTTTACGGCGAATCCACTCAAAAGGCCAAAGCCGGCCAAAAGAGAGGGCACAGTTCGATCACTGCCTGCAAGTCCCCATAGCCAGATTTGTTAACACAAGACAGCCCGTCAACATATGATTAGCAGGCATATTGTAAAAGGAACACTTGAACGGGACTACTCGACTAAGCGCATTCGCCGCAATAACCGTACTTTGATGGCATCCCCCTACGACGGATATGACTTGGTTCTTCTGATGCAGTAGCAGCTCGCTCCACACGCTGAGAGCCGTGGCGTACTGTACGGGTGGAAGCTTGCGTAATTGCATGCAGCTACCGGTCGCTGAAGTCTTGAGGCTGCAGTCCCAGGGAATCAGGTCCGTCGGTGAATCATACAGAGCCTTAATCTCGTCGAAGCCAACAAGCGCCCCAGAATCTGTGCTCATTTCTGCAGCTGACATGCATCGAGACTGCGGAAGCTCGTCAACTCTTGGAATAGACTCGACAACAGCCTTAGGGCCCATAATATAAAAAGTGTGCCCTGTTGAGATGTAATCCTGCCTTTGGAAGATCAGTAGTTCAGTATCAATTGAGGTGGGGGCAAAAGACCAATCTCTGGACGTTGCTTGCCTCGCTATGTCTGCGACCACCATCGGCATAGTTCTTGGCTTGGCATGCACTTTAGTCTTAGAGTTAACCAGTTTGGGGGGAGACGGCTTTAAGAGGGGTGTACCTTTTGTAAGAGGCATCTCTGTAGATTTAAGCTTTGGTATTGTCATTGTTTTCACAGCCGCTTCATCCATAGAGCTCGGCACATCTTTGGATGACTTTGGGTTGGCTTTCGGCTGGGGAGAAGCAGCACCTCTGGTGAGCGGCTTGTCTGCTGCCTTAACACTTGTGCCTCTTGACAGCAAAGCCGTTGACAGCTTCATGATATCTACATTCTCGAGTGTGCCTCCAAGGCGAGAAAAAGACCTATTTTCCTCGACTGCCGACTCTCCAGCCGCATGAGAGGAATGCGACAACTCCTCAAGCACCTGCAAGCCAGCCTCCTTCAGCGGCTCGTTAGCAATCGACGGCGGTGTACCTGCTCAACAAATGAACAAACATAAGGCGCGTTGTAGAGCCGTATAGATCTACCTTCATACCGGTGCATTCGGGGCTTCAACCATGCTACCAAGACACTCCCACTAGGGAGCCTAATTTTCAACAAAGAAACTCAGCAGCAACCTGGGTTGGTACTCCACATTTTCCTAGCAGCACGTTCTAACTACTAACGCCTGCGGGTTCTGCGTACCCTGAGGTGTGCTCGCGTTCTTGCCCTCCATCAAAGCAGAGCCATCTGCCTTGACTTCTGACACGACCACATCCTCTGCAGCCACACCCGCCTTACCCTCTACAGAAGGAAGAGCCTTGGACAAAACTCTTTTAAGGCGAGGAAGGCTTTCCTTCGTCCTAACTTCTTTCGAAGAGAGTGGCAGCTTGCACACAGCCTTCGCCTTCTTCTCGTCCTCGCTCTGATCCTTCGCAGGACCCTCCGCCTTGTCGTCTAACACGCCCACCTCCTCCTCAGCCACAACAGCTTTACCCTCTACAGAAGGCAGAGGCTTTGGTCCAGCGGGTTTAGGAAGTGGTGGAGGCAGCTTGGCGCCAAGTGCTTTGGAAGGCAGTGGTAGTTTGCACACAGCCTTCGCCTTCTTCTCGTCCTCGCTCGGCGCTTTTGGGGGGGCGTCTGTCCCTCCCGCCGACAGGGAGACATCGTGTGTAGGCAGAGGTTCTGGTGGATTGACAGAGGTATGAGGCGTGTCTCCCACTGTTTTAGGCAGGGTTACCTGTATCGTGTTGGCATGTCCAGTTGACCGTTTGTTTGCTGATTGTTTCGTTAGGGTGTCGGTATCTGCATGTATGAATTCCTTTTGGTTCTGGCATGGGGATTGAAAATCTGTATCGATACTAGCGGGGGCTGCAATGTCTGCTGGAATATCTGGAACGGTAGCCCTGCGCTGAGCATGTCCCAACAAAGCCGCCATTGGCGGCTTCGGCTTGGGTGCGCGCATTTGCTGGACAGTCTCGTTTATCTCTAAGTGCCTCATGATGGACGGAGACTGGTGCATTCTGAGGTCTTCATGGTGTGGGGTCGACAGGCGGTGCAACCCGTGAGGGATGCCTTCGCTCTTCGTTTGGGGGGGCAACAGCAGGCCGCTTCCGCTGGGCGGCTTCGCCTTGGGCTTTGAAGAGCCGCCGTCTTCAGTGCTAACAATAATTGTGGTGCCGTCTGGGAGAGATCGCTCAACAAACGGGCCCGACTGCTTCGTTAGACGACGGGCAAGCAGCTTCGCCAAGGGCGAACCAGCAGCAGTGGCAGAAGAAGCGTCAACCTGGGGCAAAACTACCTCAGCCGTGGATGCCTCCTTTAGTGAGTCCTGCGCGTTCGAAGAATCACCTGTCAGCGGCTTCTCTGCTGTAGTTGCTTGCTGCCTCGGTACTTCAGCGATTCGTTGCGTGTCTGCTGTAGTCGTTTGCTGCTGCTGTGTTGGAGGAACTGCTGGCAACTGCTCTCGCTCGACTCCCGAAATCCGATCTACGATAATATCTTGTTGCACGTGAGCTGCAGTGAGGTGCTCCTGCTCGATGGTAGAAGCAGTCCCCGTTGAATCTGCAGGTTCCTTCGGCGACTTTCCCAGCTTCAACGACGCAGGAGGGGCTGGTTTGGCCTTCGTTGGTCTGGCACATTTTAATTGAATTTGCGGTTTAGTTTCAACTATTGCAGTGTCTTTATCGGTTGCGTGCTTTTGCTTAGCAGTATCACGAGGGAGATGAAGGTCATCGGGCTCCGGCCTATCTCGGTCACCTGATGCCTGTTGAGAACGTGCTGGCATGGAAGACTCGTTCTCACTCTCCGAACTGCTGCTGTTGTTAGAGCTGTTGCTGCTGCTGGAAGGATTGTTCAGGGGTGAAGAGTACGCTTTATCCTCTCCTCGGGGTGCATCATCTTCTTCGCCTCTGTGTGGCGATGATGGTTTCTTTGGGAGGGCAGCTGAACCCGAAGGTGCGCTCTTTTCCATCTCACTGTTTTCTTCCTCCTGCACCTCCTGCGCAGTTGGAAGATCAGCATTCTGCTCTACTAACTGGGGCTGAATCCAGGAGGCAGGGTTGCCAACCAGACTCCAGCTGAAAACGCCGGGAACTGCAGCAGCAGGTGACTCAGCAGCTTTTTCGGTTGAGGCTAATGGTTCTTCCTGCTGCTCATTCTCGACTGCAGGCTCCTCTTCATCTGAACTATCGGGCTCGTCTGTTCCAGATACAACGTTCGCATCATCAGCAGCAGGACCAGATTCTCCGGTGCTGGGCGATCCTACAAGGTGCCCCCAAATGCTCCATCCTGATGCTTGTTGAGGTTCCTGCTCGTTTTCCGTGGGACCCTCCCCCTGTGTGTGGTTACCGTTGCTTGCTGGGGATTCAATAGAAGACAGATGTACGGGCTGTGCGCCGCTTTCATTGTCAGAACTGGTTGCGGAGCTAAGGCTTCCAGTCTCCTCCACCTCTCCTGGTGCCTGTGCAGCTGCCGTCAGCTGCCCCCAGAGACTCCAGGGGGAGGAGGTTGAGCTCGCACCTGGTTCTTCTGGAGAGGCATCGTTGCCTGTGTCAGGGTGCTGCTGCGGGGGGTCTGGCTGGACGGAAGATTGGTCTGGTTGGGGCTCTCCTGTAGGACCCTCGGACTGCCCTTCCGCGCTTGAGAAGAACCACATTTGAGCACTTGTTTGGCGCTGCTGTGTGTGGAAGAGGTAGAATCGAACGTGTTGTACCTGAGTCCAGTGGTCCTAGGGAGACAAGCCATAAGCAGCTGAAGCCGAGCGGATCTCCGGCTTGCGATCCCAGCGTTTTCTTTCCGTGCACCCCATGGACAAACCGTGGATTAGAAAACTATTTAAAACGGAAATAATGTCCGCGAATTATTCAATTCTGTGCGGGAACAATGCGGTACTGCGATCGTCCCCGCAAGTCCGCGGGAGAGGCTTGGCGGGCTGGAATGAGCTTTTGGGTGGAAATCAGAGTTTTAGGTGTTGTCTTCAGCAGGCATTCATGGAAACTCTTCTGAAATTCATAGATAGAACCTGCTCATACGCCGAAAGACACACATGCACGACGCGATCGACACGTTGGGCGAAGAGTATCGCTGCAGCATTCGTTTCCGCGATTACTCGTCCCAGTTTGTAGGGGTTACAAAAAGCCCTTCTGCAGCTAAAACTACCTATTCAGTATTTTATATGATTGTTTATATGTGTGCCCACTCTGTGAGCTTCTGCGCTGCACAGGAGACGAAACAACAGCCGTCTTCGGATCCTACTGTAGCCGCCTGACCGTTGCTGCAGCAACGCGTCGGCCTCTGTGAGAGGGCCGTAAAAGAAGGTTTACTTTATATTCACACCAGCATATAAAGGCATCAAATACATGTTTGTTTATTTTTCGTCTGTTGTACTCCACTTGTGTAGAAGACACGCACTTTAACTCTCCCCGTGCTCCACTCTCCATGGATAGCTGGACATCGAGCCCTGCCTCGATGTAATTTCGCCCTTCTTTGCCCCGCTGCAAAAGCACCTAAATATGCATTTTGCATTCCCCCACCTCAAATATTTTGGTCGCTCACATCAGCTATCATTATCTACGGCCTAGGACCCCAGCTGAATACGTATGGCTTTTACGTGCCGTAGTTAGTAAGAGGACTCAAACGTCGGTCAACCTGCAGCCCCAAAATGTTCCGTGTTCTCCCTTGTATCCACCGTTTTCCCAGCCAAACCTGAAGCTTTACAACAGGCCAATATCTAAAGGATTCCACAGACAGCAAAGCTTAGGAGCATACAGGACCTACAACGGAACCAATCAAAATCGACGAGTATATATAAGGAAACTCTAGAACCGTCCATGTAGGCCTTTCCCAAGGGACAAAGCTTCCCAAAGGTTAACCTTCCGACTGCATTTCATGCTGAGTGGCCAAGCGAAACTATGGTTCCTCGTCCAACGGTCGTTGCAACAGCATCGATCTCCCATAGTGTTGGCATTTGGGACTCGTCCGTAACGTAGCAGACTGCGATCCGCGTTACATGGATACGGGAATTAAGATACTCATAGTTTGGGAACAGTGTGAAGCCCATCTAAGTAGTGCTCTTGAGTATTGGTAATATGGCATATATGCTGGCTAGCCCCTCATTATACAGACACATTTGGGCCAAACCTCCGCGTGATGTTTATCCTGTACCCGTACCTATGGAGATTGCTCCGAACAGAATATACTTCATATGTCCACACTGTGGATGTGGATTGCACAGCCGCCGACAATTACTCAACAATAATGCTATCGGGAACAAGCAAAAATCTAGCCCAAGGGATTTTTGCCAGGAAGGCTATCTCCACTGGGTTGCAAATTACATTTACGCCAGAGTGTGTTGCTGTTAGCTGCTAGTGTTGTTGGGTGTCCGTTGGCTAGGCCTGAATCACTGCCAACCTATCTGTATTTCCCTAACCTTGACGCACACACTATGCAGAATTGTAGGATCTGGTGAGCAGACGCAGCTCTATAAATCTTCCTACCCTTAGCTTTCTGGGTAGAGAATCCAGTTGGCTTCCCTCGCCGTTTTTACACTCTTGGGAGAGACAGCTCCAATTCATTCAGACAGGGAAGAATAAACGACGTTTTCCTTCCTTTGATGCACAAGCTGCCTATTCAGGGTTGTCGAACAGCTCACTCCTTAGCTCCACGTCCATGGGCCAGCCTGCTATTGAGTTCTTCCCACCAATGGACACTTATGAGATTAACAATTGACAGGAAAGTTCCTAGTCCACCGCAGCTCACTACGTGGCAGTACTTCTGTATGCACTGCCCGTGTCGGCAGCTGCCTTGCATATGCCGTGCTGATCGTGATAGTGCTTGACGTCTCATTGGTAAGGACATTTGTCGCCTTCGGCCACGAAGGCTTTCCATTGTCCGGATCGGTAAGCGAAAGTGTAGAAAATAAATTCAGGTTTCTGGAAGACATCAGAACAAGTTTTTGTGGCTCCCCTTTTGAAAGCAAAATGCAGGCAGAGGTAGAACGTTCGAAGGAACAAGTTTAATTGCACTCCACCGCGGCATCGACAATACCTGCACGCATGCGGGGGTATATGAGCCGTACTTATGGGAACAGCACTTCTGGCTGGATGGAGTGTTCCACGGCACCGTGTGGCCCGACCCGGCTCACGGAAGCCCCCCGACGAAAATAATTTTTCGACATGAAGAGCAAACTGTTGAAAGTCCTATATTCTCTTGTCAGAAACGTCCTGCTCGGTCAGTAAAGGCAACGTCAAAACTGCATATTGTTCTGACTCAGGGTTCCTGAATGCAGGATGCGAATGCGTATTCGTCCCTTGCACCTGGTGCCTTTGAGGATCCCCGAGACAATTTATTTCTCAAAGCAGCTGCCATCTTCACCCTTCTGCATTCTTCCTGAGCAATAGTAAATGTGGTCCTACTGCTGGGAGGAGGCGACGACCTGGCCTGAGGTGCATCCCCCTCTGCAGCAGCCCAAGTGGCCAAGGCCTCCACTAGACCCTGTCAGCAGCACATCCTAATTACTTGTGAAGGCCTTTCTTGGATTCCCATGACCAACCTGACCACCTACTCTACAAATACACAACTACAGTCAAACTCTTCGGTGTTTCGTTCTCGTTCCACTCTACAGGTTTAACTGCATTGTTATGGTGGCTGCTTGTGCCTGGAGTGTTGTTTCGAACAGGGGCTTCCCTGGTTCTTTTTTTCTCCTGTCCTACTTCCATTCGGTTGCAACACATTTGGACTGCTGCGTTTGGCATCACTGCCGTTTGTTCAAAGGACGTTTGAGAATGCACAACCCTTCAAACAAAAATAGTGTTGCCTGCCCGGCCCTGAGGAGTGCGCGCATCTGTCTGAGGACGAGAAACTCCTTGTGCAAAACTATAATCTTCCATCGCCACTGACAAATGTCCGACTGCTTATCTGTACTGGTCGATGGATATGCTGATTGATTCATGCAGATATACGTATATTACAGGATACGTACATAATCTTAGATATATGCACACACGGATGCAGAAATCCATGAACATATATTTTCACTCGTATATGCAGATGCACACATCCGTGGGCACACGACAGCATGCGCGCGCGGATACATGCATTGTGCATAGAGGCTTAGCGCAGGCATCTTCATTATTATGGCAACTCTGTATGCTGCGTCGGAGCCTGGACCACGGGGTGGTGAGGCGATCCTTGGGGAGAGCCCCCCCACTTGGGAGGAAGTTCAGGTGTTTGATGAGGTGGGACTGTCAGAATAGGCGCACCTCTCCACTCTTCTTCCTGATGCCCTTGCGGAATATACCTAAAGCACAAATAGGTACAAAGGGGGAGAAAGCATCAGCTTTCCCAGAGATCGTCACTGGCAGGCGATATATATATATATATTATATATAT
>NW_013566877.1:0-14005 GCF_000499605.1 Eimeria maxima | reverse complement strand
ATATATATATATATATGTATCTACATTTATAGTAATTTATACACTAAATGATAGTAAGGAGTACCTAAACATCTATATTATGCGTATAATTGAGTAAATGAGCTTTATTTATATTATTATACTTATTAAATAAATATAAATAAACAAGAAAAAACTATTTAGTTCTTAATATTAATACTTTTCTTTATAGTGGGGAGAGAGCCACCAGTATAGGGGGGGAGTATAGACAAAAAACCCCTTAATAATTGTTTGTTGTTTTTCTTAATAATTAATATAATTAATATAATTTATGTGCATAAATATAAAAAGAAAAATAAACGAACAAATAAAGGCATTAAATTGCATAAATAGCAAAGGAGGGAGGGGAAAAGAGGGGGGCTGGGGGGTTTAGGGTTTAGGGTTTAGTGTTTAGGGTTTAGGGTTTTATGGTGGTTGCTGCAGCAAATCGAGATAATAATCTGTCAATTTGCCCTTATTTTTGCATTTAATTAACAAATTAATTAAATTATATTAATTAATTGAATTAAAAGAAGAAAAAACCGGCAAAAACACCATAAATCGACAGTTGCTGCAGACAGACAACACAAACTCGGGTTGCGGTGGCTGAGAGCAGCAGCAAAGCTGCTGCTGCTGCTGCTGCTGCTGCTGATTGTTGCTGCGGCTGTCTGTAATTCTATTTTAATGTCTTCTTTCTCTTTGGCCTTTTCTTTAAATTTAACTGCAGCACCACACGCTGCCGCAATACCGTCACAGCCGCAGCTGCAGCAGCAGCGGCAGCAGCAGTGGGAACAGAGTGGTAAAATAGCCTACGCAACTTAACACCAACAAATTGAGGTGTACGTACACTCCAGTAGTAGCGTCCTTTCACGAGCTTTTTTAACAACTTTTGCTGCAGCAGCAACGGTATACGCCCGAGGTGGCCACCAGCAGCAGCAGCAACGGCAGTAGCAGCAGCAAGCAGCAGCAGAAGTAGCAACAGCAGCAAAGGGATGCGGCAGAAATCTGAAGAAGATAAGGAGAATTCGTGCTGCAGCTCCAGCCGGAGCAACAGCGGCAGCAACAGCAGCAGCAGCAAGACCAGCGGCAAAGATCTTGAAAGCCCGAAGCAGACGGCTGCTGCTGCTGCTCGTGCAGCAGCCCTTAGTTCCTGCGACAGTAGACATGTAGCAGCAGCCGCAGCAACAGCAGCAGCAACAACAGCAGCGGCAGCCGGAGGCAGCAGCCGCAGCAAGCGTGTCCGCTCCTTGCGATCCGCAGCAACAGCAGAAGCAACAGCAGCAGAAGCAGCAACAGACCATGCTATTGCGGATACACCGCAGAAGGGTAAACTTTCAAGGCAGCCTAGCACCAACAGCAGCAGCAGCAGCACGAGCAGTCTTGATGCATGCAGCAGCAGCAGCAAAAGAAGACGCAGGTGCAACCGCAGCACCAGCAGCAGCAGTAACATATGCATACCAGAAATGCGCCAGACTAGGCGTGCAGCGGCAGCAGCTGCAGCAGCAGCGGCAGCAGCTGCAGCAGCAGCAGCCGAACCAGTGTCACCGCAGGCAGCAGCAGCTGCTGCTGCAGCAGGGGTACTAGGGGCAGCAACAGCGTCACCGCAGTCAGTGGCAGCAGCTGCAGCAGCGACATCACCAGCTGCAGCAGGGGCAGCGAGATCAGAGGCAGCGGCGGCAGCAGCAGCAGCAGCAGAGCCGTGCATGCAATGCGAAGGTTCAGTAAAAACTTCGCGCAGCGCCAAAAAGGCAGAAGTAACGCAAGCTGTAAATCATTGCAGCAGCAGCAGCAGCAGCAGCAGTAGCAGCAGCAGCAGCACCAAAGCCGAGGAAGGCTTGCGCAGTCACAGCAGCAGCAGCAGCAGCAGCAGCAGGGAGGAGGTGAGCAGCAGCGCTTCAACAGCGTCTGCTGACGGTACAACTGTTGCATCTGAAAGAAGCAGGAACAACGGTAGCAGCAGCAGCAACAGCAGCAGCAGCAGCAACAACAACAGCAGCCGCAGCACGCGTACAACATGTACATCCTCAGCTCCTTGTGATTCTTGTCCTTCTTGCTTCCCTCCTTTTGATTTTTCTCCCCCTTTGCTGCTGAAGCAGCAGCAGCGCAACAGCAGACGCAGCAGCAGCTATCAGCAGCAGAGCAGCAGCAGCAGCAGCAGCCAGCAGCAGGACCTGCAGCAGCAGGCATGGTCTCCAGGCCCCTCTCCTTTGTTTCAACGCCCTCGGCCTAGCTACAACTGCAGCGGCCGCAGCAGCAGCAGCAGCTTATTTGCTGCTGGCTTTTCTCCTGCTGCAGCACAGCTGCCTCCTGTTGATTTATATCTTTCTTTATCCCCTAGGGGCCCCTCATTAGATCGCAGCAGCAGCCAGCTGTCTTGCTGCAGCAGCTTATCTCTTGCTGTTGCCCGTCCTATTTACCCACACCAGCAGCAGCAGCAGCAGCAGCAGCAGCAAGTGCAGCAGCAGCAGCACAGGGCCAGTGAAGCTCCCACGCAGCGAAGCTGCTGCAACGAATTTGATGCGGCAGGCAGCAGCCACAGGAGAAGGTTGCTGCCTTGCAGCAGCAATGTGCTGCTGCAGCAGCAGCAGCAACAGCAGCAGCAGCAACATTTCCCTCAGTCCTCTCCCATAGTACGCAGGGCACGAAGGCTCTCTGATGATAGTTGCTACAGCAGCAGCAGCAACTGCTGCAGCAGCAGCTGCAGTAGTAGCAGCGCCTGCAGCAGTAGCAGCTGCTGCTGCAGGGCTTCAGGAGTTGCGAGCTCCTTGCTGACCCATGCAGCGCAGCAGCAGCAGCAGCAGCAGCTAGGCAGTGCATGCAACACAAGAGAAGCAGGCAGCGTTATTTCTAACAGCAATAGCGGCAAAAGCTGCAGCAGCAGCAGCAGCAATAACTGCAGCAGCAGCAGCAGCCGCAGCAGCAGACAGCTCGGCAGGGAAACGCGTCTGGGCAATTCAAAAACAGCAGCAGCGTAGAACTTCCTTGGTACAATAAAAAGGGTTTAGGGTTTAGGGTTTAGGGGGGGTGCCTAGTAGGTGACTGCGCATGCACTATAGCTGATGCGCTAAACCCTAACCCTAAACCCTAAACCCTAGGGGAATGCGCATGCACTCTACGATGTGCTAAACCCTAAACCCTAGGAAGTGAATCTTGTTTTTTTTCCTGGAGGACTCTTTATTGTGTTTAAAGATGGAACTCCTGGTAAACCCTAAACCCTCAGTAGTTAGCTGCAGCAACTACAGGCATTATGAGGGTTTGTGCACCATAGATGTATAGCAGCTACAAGCAGCAAAAGAACAGCAGCAACAGCAACAGCAGCAACAGCAGCAGCAGCAGCAGCAGCAGCAGCCAAGTAGGAGAGGCAGAGCAAACCCTACCGCTGGACCCCAACTCTTGCGGGTTTAGGGTTTAGGGTGTAGCGTTGGTGTTAATCCTGTTGTTAGGGTCTATACGCTTACCGAGTGACAGGGAAACCCTTGAGGAAGAATGCTAAACCCTAAACCCTAAACACTTCACCACCCACAGCCACACAAAACCTCCCCTGCATCAAACACTAAGCCCTCATCTTGGTACCGGCTAGCTAGCCGTCGTAGCTAGCTGAAGCTAGCTGCTGGTAGTTGCTACTAGCTGCTGCTAGCTGCTGGTAACTGCTGCTAGATGCTGCTGCTACAGCTAGTTAGGGTAGAGGGTCGCTGAGGGTTTAGCGTTGAGGCCGCCTAAACCCTCGAAGCTGCTGGGTTCTTGATGAGGGGTTTTGCCTCATGCAAACCCTAAACCCTAAACCCTAATTCACTGTAAGCTTCAGGGACTCAAAAGGAAGCAAGGCTTCATTGCAACAACCGCACGAGTATCGCCGCCTCCGCAAACCTTAAACCCTAGAGCCTCGTCCTCTGCGTCGGAAGCCTCAACGCTCCCGGTCTTAAGGGTGGTTGAGATGCACAAACCCTAAACCCTAAACCCCTTTTTGCTGTATTTCTGTTTCCCCTCTAAACCCTAATCTTTCTTGCTGTAGTTGTTGGCCTTGACGCAGGCGAGGGACAACTTCAGCATTGGCGATTTGGGGTTTAGGGTTTAGGGCCCCCGTTCGACAACTAACTCATTGGAAGGAAGTTGTGCAAAATTCGCGTTTAGGGTCTAGGGTTTAGGGTTTAGAATTTATGATTTAGGGTTTCGGGCCCGGCCAAGGGCTGGGGGCTGACCAGCGGTATCGACAATGGCGGCGGTGCGGGCGGAGCAGAAGCCCTAAACCCTAAACCCTAAAACCTAATCCCTAAACCCTAAATTTTGAAGTATCGATATAAATTCTTGTCTTATTGAGGCGTGTTTGGTCTCTCGCTACTTTTTGCGTGCCGTTGCTTTCTCGAGTGTTCTGCTGCTGCTGCTGCTGTTGTTGCTGCTGCAGTTGCTGCTGCCCTTGCTGCAGCACATCCCTTTAGCTGCTCCTCCTTCTTTTTCTTCTTTTGTAATTTGGTTTTCTTATGCTCTTGATCATCCTAAACTTCAAACCCGAAACCCTAAACCCTCTCCTCCTACGCGCCGCACGCGCGAGGCCGAAGGGTTTGAGGCGCAAACCCTAAACCCTAAACCCTTGAACTGAACCATCGGTCTCCGAGCCAACCATCACTAATACAAGCAGGAAGATAAACACAGCGACTCATAATGAATGGAAAAACCCTAAACCCTAAACACTAATTCGCGAGAAACCGGGTCCTTTCTCTACTGGCTTGTTGCCTCCCCGGGGTTCCCATTTCACCTCTAAACCCTAAACCCTAGGCCCTAACCTTTCTGTCGCATTCACACCTTTTTCTAGGGTTTTTTTGGAGCCTTCAGCTGCTCACCCTCGCCGCAGCCTGCCCTCCAGGTCCCGTTTCCAGTGTTTAGGGTTCAGGGTTCAGGTTTAAACAAATGGTTTTGCACCCACGATTGGTCTCTGTATACACTCGAGGCCCGGCAAGCTGCTAAGCTATGGGGCCCCCTTCTCGGGGGAGCAGTTCTGCTGCTGCTGCAGCTCATGATCCAGCAGCAGCAGCAGCTGATGCTGCTGCTGGAGCTGCTCCAGGGCCTCCCGTCACCGGAGAAGACGGTATAGACCCGCAGCAACAACAGCAGCAGCCGCAGCTGCTAAATGAAGAAGAACAGCAGCAGCAGGAGCACCACCAGCAGCAACAGCCACCTCAAGAAGACCAGCAGCAGCAAGAGCAGCAGCAAGAGCAACAGCAGCAAGAGCAACAGCAGCAAGAGCAACGGCAGCAAGAGCAACAGCAGCAAGAGAAACAGCAGCAAGAGAAACAGCAGCAAGAACAACCGCAGCAAGAGCAACCGCAGCAAGAGCAACCGCAGCAAGATGATCGCCTGCTAGCTCCTCCTTGCCCCCCAGCGCAAACAGCCTCTTGGGTTGCTCCTCAGGGTGCCACTCAGGTGCCCCCTAGGAGGCCTCTAGGGGTACAGGAGGAAGCAACAGATGTTTGCCGCTCTAAGGGGGGGCCCCAATTGCCATTCTTTAAAAGAAAACCAAAAAATAATTCATTTGGAAGTGTTGTAGGCCGCAAAGATGTAGCGTCACTCCTAAAAGAACTCCAGGGAGAAGCAGGTGAGGGGTCAGGGTTTAGGGTTTAGGGTTTGGGTTCTAGGGCCTAGAATTTGGGAGCGGAGGTTAGGGTTTTGAGCTTAGAAGGCAAAGAGGGGGCAGGATCTACAGGCGCGAGGCAGACCTATAGCATTCCGGGATAAAGAATTCCTATCTAGGGTTTAGGTTCTAGGGTTTACGGATCTTGCGCTGCAGGCCGTGCATCGCACCTTTTAGAAACATCGAGCGAGCGCTCTCTCATCTATGGTATTTTAAACCCCATTGTGCTTCTTGCCTTCTACAAGTAAACCCTAAACCCTAAACAATAAAGAGTAAACCCCAGACGAAACCACAGTGACATAGTCTATAAGGCGTTGCACACAGGGAAGATCTAGGGTTTAGGGCTTAGGGCTTAGGGTGTTAAGTTTGGGTTTTGACGAATCATTAGGTTTGTGGAAGAGCAACGTCTTAAGGAGCTGACTTCAATAAAACCCTCAAAGAAGTAAGCAGCAGCACCAACAACAACAGCCGCAGCAGCAGAAACAGGAACAGCAACAGCAGCGCATTTGTAGGAGCATCAGCAGTAGCAACAGCAGTAAACAGCATAAGGATCAGCAGACTTTAAAAGCATTCTGATAATCCCGTATAATTCATTCTTCCCTAAGATCTAGGGTTTAGGGTTTAGTGTTTGGCCGGTGTACGTTCTTCAGCTCATCCGACAACGAACTTCAATTGAAGCCGCAAGTGCGTGGAGAACACATTTATCTGATGCATACACTAGCGGCCTTTGCGTATTCGAAGAAGTGTTTTTCTCAGGTAAACCCTAAACCCCAAACCCCAAACCCTAGAGTCTCGATTCAAGACGAGTGTTTAGGTGTGCGTCGAGGATAGTATTCCCTCTTGAGTGTTTTGACGTCTGCTGGAGTCTTTAAGCGGGAGGGTCTCCTTGCGTCTTCTATGGATGGGTTGGTTGTGGAGGGTGTGTAAACTTAGGGTTTAGGGTTTAGGGTTTAGGGTTTGTGTTGTACTCTGTAGGCAAAACGGGTCTTTTTCGAGCGTCGGTTTGTCGGTCCTTGCGCATTGGTGCTGTCGTACTTCCGGGTATCTCCTGAGTCTTTAGGGATACCTCATTTGCTGCGTATGGGGGGTTTGGGGGGGAGAGATGGGTTAGCTGGCCAGCTAGCTAACCAGCTAGCTGGCCAGCTAGCTAACCAGCTGAGTAACCAGGAGGGTTTCGGCTGGAGACGCTTAAGGAGAGGCAGTCAGGCAGACGAATCATTTTACGAGAGATATCCTAACCCTCGGTGCTGTAAGAAGGGAACTAACTCCTTAATAAGCAAAAGAAGAGCCTCTAAGCAGCAGCAGAAGCGGCAGCAAAGGCAGCAGGAGGAGGACTCTCCCCGTATTGGCACCAACATCTTGCCTGTTGGAACAGGAGCAGCAGCAGGAGGAAGGGAGAGAAGATATGCTGCAGTAGATGAGCAGCAACTTACTTGGGATGCTGCTGCTGCTGCTCTCTCCTCAGGAAGGGGAGACAGCTGCAGGGCTGCATGTATAAAATTTCTTGCTGCTGCAGCAGACTGTCTCCTCGAGCTGTTGCTGCCTCTCTGGGAAGACTTCAGAGGATCGGCCCTCGTAAGTATTTAGGATGTAGGTTTGAGGGCCTAGGGTTTAGGGTTTAGGATTTGTGCTGCTCTAAAAGCCCCGACCCTTAATTTCTTTGTTTTTCCTGCTGCAGCCACAACTGCTACGAGAAGCCCTCCATCCTCGCTTTAACCCTAAAGCGTCCCTTCTTGATAAGATCGTCCGTCTGCAGCAGCAGTCTGCTGCTGCTCTTGCTTCTCTCAAGGCTGGCTCAAACCCAGCAGCAGCAGCAGCTGCTGCTGCTGCAGCTGCTGCTGCTGCTGCAGCAACAGGACCAACGGCAGGAACAGGCGGCGGTGCTGCTGTTCAGTTTGCAGAAATGCAACAGCAACTGCAGCAGCAACAGCAGTTGCCGGCGCTGCGCCAGCGGAGTGCATCAGGAGATTCGCTAGGGAATGAGTGTGGGGCCCCAAGCCAGTTATTATTAAAAGAAGAGTTCAGCTGTACGCGACCTCCTTATCAAGAGACAGGCAGCCAAAGACTACAGAAAAGGACAGCATTAAGACTAGGGTTAATGTCCTTCTTAGAAGATAGGGGGAAAGAAGACGCCGGTAATGTAAGGCATTAAACCATATTAGGGTTTCCGGGGGGCTTGGACTAGGTTTTAGGGTTTGCCAAAGTTTGCTAGGGCTTACTAGGGCTTCGCAATGAGGGACTGGGGTTTAGGGTTCGTAGTGGTGTAATAAACCAATTAGGGTTTATGCCTGAGGGTTTGAGGATTAGGGTTTATGTGTGAGAGTACCTGCATATCAGGGGTTGCGAATTAGGGTTTAGAGTTTTCGAGGATTTAGGGTTTGCGTGTGTTGCTGCAGTTGAAGGGGGCAGTAGTAGAGACCGACAGCCCGAGCTATGCCCTCACTGTTGCAATGATGAAAGGAATGGAGTTCAGCAATACAATGAATGCGGGTTTAGTGGCGCTTGCCCACAGAGAAGATAATCAACTTGATGTCCGTCATGGCGAGGGTTTAGTACGAGGGTTTAGCAGGGTTTACGCGCAGTTGTGTGGGGTTTCCTTGGGCTTGCGAGAAGGGGGGAGGCGGGGGGGCTTCTTTGGGTTTGTTCGCTAGTGCACGGCCTTTCTACGGTTTACGAGGGTTGTTTGGGCTTTCTAGGGTTTACGAGATCTGCAAGGGTTTAGTACTTTTGCGATGGTTGGCAAGGGTTTAGTGGCTTCCCGTTGTGTGCACGGGTTTACAACTGACCATATGCGCTCATCTGGTGGATTTTTTCATGAGAACAAAAATATAAAAATTAGGGTTTAGGGTTTAGGGTTTAGGGTTTGTGTTGTTGCAGCTTGGATTCTTACTGGATGAGCCTTTGCTACTTGAAGTTCGCCATTTTCAATTTTCCTGTTCTCCCTTGTTGCCTCCTTCATTTGTTGCTACTTTTGAAGACATCGCACCAGATGCATTTGAATGCGCAAGAGAAGTTGCAGGCATCAGTGATCAGGTATGCTTCTGGTGCTTCTGGTGATGCTGCTGCTGTTGTTGTTGCTGTTTCTGCTACTTGATCGTCCTTGCAGCATTGGTTTTTGCCATGCATGGGTTGCTTTTCATAAGTGTTTCTGTGTTTAGTCTTTCTTTTGGTGCTGCTATTAAGTTGCCTCTGTTCCTGTTTGTATTATTGTTGCTGCTGTTGCTGCTGCTGCTGCTGCTTCCGCTTCAGGAGTACCGGAAGAGTTTGTGTTCCACAGACTTCTCCTTCATTGAGTTTCAATCGAACAGGTCAGATACAGTGGCTATAATAACATAAATAATTTAATTATTTAAGTGGCATATTAATTATCAATTTTTTGTTTATTAGATTAAATAGTTAATATGCTAGTTACTAATAACTGCTTGTTGCTGATAAATATGTTATCCAGTTATCCAGCAACGAGCCACCGAACGAAAATTGTATTTGCTCATTTAGGTCAGGTTTTAGGGTTTACGGTTTACGGTTTGCGGATTGTGATTGTTTTGGCGCTGCAGCAAGAGTGGTCAGTTTTTCTTCTTTTCTCATGATGGGAAGTTTTTGATTAAAACGATTTCCAAAGCAGAAGTCAATCAAATACTGAGGTGAACTGCAAACCCTAAACCCTAAACCCTAAACCCTAAACTGTGAAATATCGCTTATGATGAAACCGTAGACTTTATTTGTTGCGGCCCCCTCCTCAGCACAGCTTTATCTTTGTTTGCATCATCCATAAATGGCAGTAAAGGTGTATTCCTCTGATTTTGTTACTGTAAACGCTACCATTTAGATCCGTTTTTCTTTTTCTGCAGGGTTCTTCCGTCTTATATCGATCACATCTTAAGCACTCCTTTGTCTCTTCTAACTCGCATATTTGGCATACATCGAGTTGAATTGTATAAAACAGAAACTCCATCAGAGGCCCCCCAACCAGCCCCTGAGGTAGATGCTGCTCCTCTGGGGGCTTCAAAGCGGCTCTTACAACCCCCAAAGGGGGAATGGGGGTCCCCTAAAGGGGAAGGGGGGCCTCTATCAGCACCCCGTGAATCCCTGTCGCAACAGTTTGAAGACGGGGGGAGGCCGTCGCGTCGCTCATCCATAGCAGCAGCAGGAGGAGGACCTTTATCAACAGGGTCGAGATGTATTGGCAGTCCTGCTGTGTCGTTCCGTGGTTCTCGAGGGCCCTCAGAGAACCTTCCTTTTACGTTATCAAGGCGTGTATCTTCTGCTGCTGCTTCTGGTGTTGCTTCTGCTGCTTCAGCTCGTAGACGCAGCAGCAACAAACCAACCCTTAGACCACAAAGTGCTCAAACAGATGTTGCAGGGCTTTTAATAGCGGGGGGCTCTATTCTTGAGCGTCACTCTAACTTGGGACTTTCTTGCATGGGCTCTACAAAGCAAGACAACTTAGATATACCGGGGCTTCCTCCTCGAGGAGGCCCCACTACCTTGGGGCCCCCTGCAAACACCCTCCTGCCTAACAGGCGGGCACCCAGCGTAGTTGACAGCAGCACAAGAGACAGGACCAGGGCCCCCTCTATCCTTAAAGCACCCCCTACATGCGGAGGAGACTGGGCGGCGCAACGCGACAACGGCACTAGGCCAAGCATGCTGCTGCCGCAGCAGCAGCAGCAGGAACAGAGTCCTGGGAACACTCAGAGGGGCCGCAATATTCCTAAAACGGGACTGTTGCAAATTCTGACAGATAAACATAGACAAAAACAAAACCCCACACAGTAAGCTGCTGCCACCATTTCTGATGCTGTTGTAGTGGTTGTTGTTGTTGTTGTTGTTGCTGCTGCTGCTGCTGCTGCGATTGCTGCTGCTGATGAAGCTGCTTCCCTTGTTTTTTGGCTCCAAATGCAGGCATACGAAACCCCGGGATGTCAAAACCCAGGAGTCCCAAAGGACGTTGGTGACGGCTGCTTACTTCATTGCAATGGGTAAGCAGCAGCAACAGCAGCAGCAGCAGCAGCAGCAGTAGTTGTTGTTGTTGCAGTCTTACGATCAGCAACGTCGACAGCAGCAGCAGCAGCAGTAGTTGCTTTTGCAGTCTTACGATCAGCAACGTCGACAGCAGCAGCAATTACAGACGCACGACTGAGAGAGCAGCAACAACACAGTGGCAGTGAATGCCTCGACACCGACAGAAATCGGCATTAGAGCAGCAGCCGGTGCTTAGGGTTTAGGGTTTAGGGTGTGGGATTTTGTGTTTGAAGGTACTGCATTTGACCCATCATTGGGTTTAAATGAGGCATTTGATATTAAAGGCAGTACCGTGAGCAGAACTGCCAGAGAAGAAGACACAGTAAAGAAAGATGTTGGTGAGGAAGATGTTGCTGTTCCTGCTGCTCTTGCTGATGCTCTTGCTGCACTTCCTACTTACTATGCTGCTGCACTTGACAGTCCTGCGTCTGCTGCTGCTGCTGCGGCTGCTGCCGCTTTTTCTGGTAGTTGATGGAGCTCCTTCCACTGCTGGTGCTAGCTTTCGTTGCTTGTTCATGCTCTTCCTGTTTTACATTTGCTGCTGCTGCTCTTGCTGCTGCTGCTGCAGACTGGCTACAAAGTGGGCGTAAGCTGCATTTGCGGGAAGACGAAGCTCGGATTCTGTTAGCAGCACATGAGAGGGACTGCCGCTTCCTTGAGCAGCTTGGCGTCTTTGATTACTCCCTCCTTATCGGCATCCATGAATGGTATTTCCCTGCTGCTGCTGCTGCTACTGCTGCTGATGGTGGTGATGATGATTGTGATAGGAGTGCTGAGGCTGATGTTCCTCATGTTGCTGTTGCTGCTTCTGCTGCACTCCTGGTCCTGGTGGTGCTGGCGCTGGCTCTACAGCTATCCTCTAGGCCTGTGCTGATGTTGTTGCAGCTGTCGTTGCTGTCGTTTTTGTTTTCGTGGCTTCTTCTTTTTTTGCTGCTGCACTAGCTGCTACATCTGCTGCAGCTGTTTTGTGTGTGTTGATTTCCTGCAGTCGGCAAAAGGAAACCGAGAGGCCCCGCCTGAACACTGAAACACCCAGCCGGGGACCTTTGAGGGATTACACAATGTACAGCTAAACCCTACACCCTAAAACCTAGGTGGCCCCTGTGTGCAAATGATCCGTCCGCAGTGGCATTTAAAGCGGCGCATCAATCCCCAATAAAACCCCAAACTCTACACTCGACCAAACTATAGCCTGTTGCATGCCCACTTTCAGCTGAGAGGCAAAGCCTGAACCGTAAATCGTAGAGTTGGACTTTTATTTGCTGCAGGAAGGCCCATCTATCGATGGAGGAATCTCAGAGCGAAGTGACATTCCTCAGTGCAGACAACGCTCTGCTGCAAGCGATGGGTTTGCCAGGACAGCAGCAGCAGCAGCAACGGCGGATCTCGTCGGTATTTGAACCACCAGATCCGTGGAATTCGGGTTTAAAGGTTGAAGTTAATTCCCCTCCCCGTTCAGCAACAGATGTAGGAGCAGCAGCAGCAGGATCTGCTGGTTCCGAAGCAGTACCTTTTCCTTCGACTGCAACGGCAGTAGCAGCTGGAGCAGCTGCAGGAGCAGCGACATCTGCAGCAATGTTTCCTGTACACCCTGTGGGGGAGGCAGAGTTGTTTCCTTCCCCTCGAACAGGTTTTGCTGCTGCAGCTGCCACTCCTTCCAAAGAGACTGCAGCAGTGGCAGCAGCAGCAGAACCAGCAGGAGAGGACACTGTCACCGACGCAGAGGACAATGGCCCTCTTCTTTGTCAGCCAGGAGGACCGGCTGCTGATGAAGACGCGGAGTCAGCCTGCAGCAATAGTGTAGCTTTGCAAGAGCAGCAGCAGCAGCAGCAAGATGTTCTTGCAGGGGAGGCATGCATCAATAGAAGCCCTCGAGCAGCAGAGGCAGCAGGTGCCCTGGGACCTCCCGGTGCTGCTGCAGCTGTTGCTGCCGATGCTGCAGCAGAAGCTGGTGCATCAGATGCTGCCGAGGGGTTTTCGCGGGCTTCTTCTGCTGAAGCCGAGCAGAAGCAGCAGCGGGAAGTAGTGCTTTCCAGCTCGCAGTGCCTCGGCCCGCCTGGCTCTGAGGCATTAGTGCACCTGCCCAGCAGCAACAACAACAACAACAGCAGCAGCAGCAGCAACAACAACAACAACAACAGCAACCACAGGAACAGCAACAACAGCAGCTGTAGTAGCAGCAAGGGTGGGGGCCCCGTAAGGATTCGCTTCAGTCCTTCAGAAGCTGCAGAGACGGCTGAGGCACCCAGCAGCAACTTCAGGTGTACAGACACCCGAAGTAGAGGGCAGCGATTAAGTGAAGACGACAGCGAAATCGGGAAAACCCTTTACTATCCATATGGCCACACTATTGCCCTTTCCAGAACCTTCACACAAACAAGGTAAGGAGGGTTTAGGCTTTGGGGTCTAGGGTTGGGGTGTTAGGGATTAGGGTTTGGAGTTATGGGCTTTTGGGGTTTGGGTTTGGGGGTTGAAGCCCAAGTGCATGCTCGCAGGCTCGTGCCGGAGGTATGTGGGCTTAGCGTTTAGGGTTTAGGGTTTGTGTGGGTCTGCAGCACCCCGTACTTAGGTGCACCTTCGCTGGAGGGAGGGTTTGGATTGAAGGTGATGAGTTTTAATAGAAGAGAGGTTTATTTCTTTGCCATTATTGACTTCCTCTCTCCTTACACCCCAAGACGTTACCTGCACACAGCGTATAAACGCATCAAGTCCACCGCCTCGTAAGCCAAACCCTAAACCCTAAACCCTTGCAGCTGGTCATATAGGCGTTTCCCTCCGCTCGAAAAGACCCGTGTCAGTATTTTCTTACAGTTGTTGCCGATTGAGGGTTTGGGGTGTTTGCAACGGGGCTTTCTAGGGTTTAGGGTTTAGGGTTCGTGTTGCTGTGCAGGTGTCAATTCGGGGAGATATCTCCCGTGCCTCCTCATCACTATGCCTCTCGTCAAGTTGCTTTTGTGCAACGAAATGTAATTTTGTCTCAGCCGCAAAAGGCAGCATCTGCATCTAGGGAGGGTTTTGCAGCAGATAAGCAGCAAATGTTGGAGCCCCCTAAACCCTAATTACAACAACTAGCTACTGTCTCTCTACCCTCTAGATCCTAAACCCTAAACCCTAGAAATTTCCCTCACATTGCCTGGAAACAGGCTCAAAGTACCCCCCTATCTACCAAGCGTAGGGTCGCCAAAACACTTGAAAGGTTCTACTTGGCACCTTTAGGGTTGGGGGATTAGGGTTTAGGGTTTGGTCTACAACCTTTTTTCGGAGACCCTAAACCCTCAATAGCAGGATTTCCTATAACAGCAGAAACTTTCTGTTAAAGGGTCTGACGTCTAGGGTTATATATATATATATATATATATT
>NW_013566876.1:5000-10000 GCF_000499605.1 Eimeria maxima | reverse complement strand
AGCAGCAGCAGCAACTGCAGCAGCAGCAGCAACTGCAGCAGCAGCAACTGCAGCAGAGGCTGTTGGGTTGCAAGAGAGACTAAATTGGTGATTTGCGGTGAGTAGAAGGAAGAGAGTCAAACCCTAAACCCTAAACCCTTAAGGGTTTAGGGTTTAGGGTTTAATTCGCCATAATAAATGAATTAAATAGATGGCGCTGCTAAGAGTTAAGACACCCCCTGCCTGTATATACACCCCACAGCAGCAGCAGCAGCAGCAGCAGCAGCAAACCCTAAACCCTAATCTAATAACTAATGTGCTGTTACTGTTGCTTAAATAACAGCAGCAGCAGCAACAGCAGCAGCAGCAACAGCAGCAGCAAAACGACTAGCAGCAGTAGCAGCACCAACACAAGCAGCAACAACAACAGCAGCAGCAGCAGCAGCAACAGCAGCAGCAGCACGTACCTGGTGCAGCAAGCCTAGCTCAATAGGTACATAATAACAAACAGTAAGAATGCCCATCAGCAACTGCAGCGACGTCATGCAGGGCAGCAGCAGCATAGCTCGCTGCAGCAGCACAAACCCTAAACCCTAAACCCTAAACCCTAAAATTATTTATTATGGATAGGAAAAGGACAGATACAGATATAAACCCTAAACCCTAATACACCATAAACCCTAAACCCTCACAACCATAAACCCTAAACCCTCACAGCCATAAACTCTAAACCCTCACAACCCTAAACCCTAAACCCTCATCCTCACCACCAAACCCTACCACCAAACCCTAAACCCTAATAATGCATATTATGCTTACCTTTACTGGTAAAGGTAAGGGTTTATGTCTATATTTAATAAAAGGAAGAAAAGAAGAAAAAAAGGTAAAATAGGCAAAAAGGCGATGAATAAATTGTACTGTCTGAGGGTTTTCAAACACTCGCCAAACCCTAATTGGTTGCGCATACACCTCAGGAGGTATCCAGCTGAATACATATATATAAACCCTAAACCCTAAACCCTAAATATATATAAACAGAAAAAAAGGGTTTCTTTCTGAGGGTTTACGCGTTTTCTGCTTATTATTATGAGCTACAAATCAGAAGATATGTAAAAATTAAAAAAATTAGGGTTTAGGGTTTAGGGTTTAGGGTTTAGGGTTTAGGGTTTACTGGTCTCCCATCTTTGGCCATGTATTACAACATCTTCCTGCATCATTTCCTGCAACAAAAGCCCCAGAAGAGAAGGTGAGTGCAGCAGC
Organism: Eimeria maxima; assembly: GCF_000499605.1. Lineage (NCBI taxonomy): Eukaryota > Apicomplexa > Conoidasida > Eucoccidiorida > Eimeriidae > Eimeria > Eimeria maxima. Next base: position 8,761 of record NW_013566876.1, on the reverse strand, counting down.
AGCAGCAAATGCATGCGCATATTTTCTTGCTGCTGCTGCTGTTGCTGCTGTTGCTGCTGTTGCTGCAGCAGCAGCAGCAACAGGAGAAGGATGCAGCAAAGAAAGGGTTTGCCACAGCAGCACAGAATATAAACCCGTCGCCATCAATAGATGAAAGGCTAAGCGGTAAGGAGAAACCCTAAGAAAAAAAAAAAGAAAAGACGTAAACCCTAAACCCTAAACCCTAATTATAATATACAGCTGCTGGTGGATATCTGTCTATAATAGATAAAAAGGGTTTGTTACTAGGGTTTAGGGTTTAGGGTTTAGTGGTTTATGTTATTGATTATCTATCTATTATAATAATAATATAATTCATATAATTCCTAATAAAAAAAAAAAAGCTAGGGTTTAGGGTTTAGGGTTTAGGGTTTAGGGTTTACCTTGGTGTTTTAACTTCTGTCTTTGGTTCCTCAAACCCTGATTTAACCATCCACCAACCAACTAAACCCTGGATACCTCCAAGTACTCCGCATACTGAGCACATAATAAACCCTAAACCCTAAACCCTAAACCCTAAACCCTAGATGGGAGGTTTATAAGGAGGAAAAGGAAGAGGAGGAAGAGGAGGAGGAGAGGACGTATATATATATAAACACTAGATAGAGAAGAAAGGGTTTATTATAAATATAAATGTATATATTATCTAAGTATAATAAATTAGGGTTTAGGGTTAATTTAGGGTTTAGGGTTTAGGGTTTAGATATACATGCAAGTTGTATAGCAAGGGTTTTCTTAATATATTGTTGTATAATAAAAAACCCTAAACCCCCAAGGAAGCAAAACCCTAAACCCCTCGCTAGGTGTCTGTGTATCCATTCAATTAAATATATTTTCTTGTATTCTTCTATTGTTATTCCTTTATTTATTTGTTTATATTCAGGGGTTTGCTGCAGCAGCAGCAGCAACAGCAGCAGCAGCAGCAGCAGCAGTAGCAGCAGCAGGAGCAGCAGCAGCAGCAGAAGCAGAGAAAAAGAGATGCATAAGGATGATGTATTAAACCCTAAACCCTAATATTTAATCCTTGCCCTCTCCCACCTAGGGTTTAGGGTTTAGGGTTTAGGGTTTAGGGTTATAGAAGTGTATTGGTGTTAGGCTGTATAGGATAACACATATCTTGTTAATATGTATTGCATGCATGCATAATTAGGGTTTAGGGTTTACTAGGGTTTATTAGGGTTTATTAGGGTTTATTAGGGTTTATGAGGGTTTATTAGGGTTTATTAGGGTTTACTAGGGTTTATGAGGGTTTATTAGGGTTTAGGGTTTATTATAGATAATAATAATATAATAATATAGGGTATAGGATATATTATAAACCCTAATAATATGGGGAATAAATAATGGTATTAAATTAGGGTTTAGGGTTTAGGGTTTAGGGTTTAGGGTTAATAATACTTTATATAAATTAAATTCTTGTATCCATTGGTGTTTTGTTGGCAAAAAAGAACCAATAAAACCCCAATTAGTCATCGATAAACCGCTCTCTGTTAATCGGGTAAACCCTCCATATATAATTAATATAAATAAATAACATATAGTACCTGAATAAACCCTAAACCCTAAACCCTAAACCCTAAACCCTAAACCCTAAACCCTAAACCCTAATTCTTCTTATTATTCATCAAATATTATATTATAATCATTAGTACTCATATAACAAAACAATAATCAACAATTATAAACCCTAATAAACCCTAATAAACCCTAATAAACCCTAATAAACCCTAATAAACCCTAATAAACCCTAAACCCTAATTATTCATAATATACCCTAGGGGTATAATCATAGAGCAGCACGTATGCACAGTATAAGGGATAAACACTAAACCCTAAACCCTAAACCCTAAACCCTAAACCCTAGACGTACCAAGGAGCCAAAACCCTACGGGGCGTCTGTATCCTTCCTTTACCAATCTGCGAATACACCAAGCAAAACATTATTAGCAAACCCTCTTGCTGCTGCTGCTGCTGCTTGTGCTGCTGCTGCTGCTGCTGCAGTAGGGTTTGGCTATACTTGCCTATTTGCCTCAGCAAAGGGAGAACATTCTTTTTGTTGTTTTTCTTCTTCCTTAAGATCCCTAACTTTATCCAATTTGCTGCTGCTGCTGCTGCTGTTGCTGCTGCTGCTGTTGTTGTTGTTGCTGCTGCTGTTGTTGCTGCTGCTGTTGTTGTTGTTGTTGCTGCTGCTGCTGCTGTCTAAAGAAGCAGTATTGTTAGTATAATTGGGGTGTATATACACCTCAGCATTATTAATTGATGAATTAAATCGTACATTCATCATCATAAAAATATTTTTGTTTATTTCTTTTTTTTCTTTGCATAAATTAAATAAATTATTAATTATAATTCTTTCTTTATAGTCTTTTTTTGCGGTGTACGTACACCTCAGAGGATTATACATCTGTAGGGGCCTCTGGTGTATATACACCCCAAAAGAAGAGGGGCCCCGGGGGCCCCCTAGGGGCCCCCGGGCACCCCATGATGTGCGCAACAACAGGGGAAGACGATAAACCCCGGCACCGTTCATGGCCGCCTAGGGTTTAGGGTTTAGGGTTTAGGGTTTAGGGTTTGAGTAGTCAATAGAAGCCATGGCGTACACCACCCCTCCTTCAAGACAAAATAGCAACGTAGCTGGATATACACCCCAATTAAAAATAAGAATTAAAATATAAAATAAATAAATAAATAAATAAAAATAACAATTTTATTCTTTTATTCCTTATATTGCAGCAAATAACAGCTGCAGGGTACCGATTGTGGGGGGCCCCCAGGGGCCCCCTAGGAGGCCCCCGAGTTGTACATGCTGTATATTGATGTATTAATAAGCAATGAATAAATAATTATTATTTTGTCTTTTTATTTATTTATTTAATTCTTCTTTTGTTTAATTTAATTTAATTTAATTTTTCTTTTTTTCTTTTTTTGTTTCTTTTTTTTCCTTATTGCAATCAAGGTTCTGTTGCTAAGCTACAAGGAGTTATTTATTTATTTATTTATTTATTTATTTATCTCTTTATTTATTTGTTTATTTAATTTATTTATTCATAAACAATTAATAAAGTTAATTAACTAATTAACTTATTTATACAATTGTAGAGGAAAAGGAACATCTTTGAAGGGTTTAGGGTTTAGGGTTTAGGGTTTACAAAAGGGAGCGTCTGCTTGCGGCATTTATATGAGGTGTATGTACACCTGAAGATAATTAAACTTTTGTTTATTTCCTTTTCTTTTCCTTTCCTTATTAGTTATTTATTTATTTATTTATTTATTTATTTATTTATTTATTTATTTATTTATTTATTTATTTATTTATTTAATCTCCTTCTTAGCAAATAAAACAACCAATTAAAACTTATAAACACCCGCGGGGGGTATCAAACCCTCACATGTTAGGGTTTAGGGTTTAGGGTTTAGGGTTTACTACCCATCAGTCTTGCCCTCTGCCTCTGTGTCTGCGCTCTGCAGACTACTAAGAGGGGATTAAACCATTTTAGAACATTCTGTGGTGTACGTACACCTCAGAAATTAGGGTTTAGGGTTTAGGGTTTAGGGTTTGCGTCAAGGGAGCCTCTCTCTAGGTATACCTGTTATTCGTACCTTCATAGATACAGCAGCAGCCATCGTCTCCTGCAGCAGCTGCTGCAGTTGCTGCACCTCCTGCCTCTGCTTCTCTAATGCTGCTGCTGCTGCTGCCACCTGCAGCAGCAACAGCAACAGTA
>NW_013566876.1:0-2500 GCF_000499605.1 Eimeria maxima | reverse complement strand
TTCTTGTTTTTTCTTGTTAATATAATTTGATGAATTTATTGAATCAATAGGCACATTTAATTGCTCATTTATATATGCTGTTATACCTGCAGCAGCAACAGCAACAGCAACAGCAGCAACAGCAGCAGCAGTAAGAGTATATGAGCAGCAGCAGCAGCAGCAGCAGCAGCAGCAGCAGAAGCAGCAGCAGCAGCATATGTTTAAAAGTAAATAAATTGTATACATGCACGCATGCATGCATGTGCATGCATGCATATTATAATAATAAATATAAGGAAAAAATAATAAATACATCAATTAACGTCTATTTTCTCCTTTTTTTGCATGCAACAAGGAATAACATATAATTATTTATTTATTTATTCTTTTTTTCTCTTTTTTTTTTCTTCTTTTTTTTTCTTACCTTTTATTCTTTGATGATAATCTTGAGGTAAGAGACGTCTACATAAAAGCCAAGAGATAATTCCTTCATAATTAATATCTGCAGCAGCTGTTTCTTCCATCCTTATTAATATAAATAAATATATAAATAAATAAATAAATAAGGATTATTTAGTCATTAATTATACTTATATTTAGGTGTATATATACCCCATATAATTGATTATATTGATGCAAAAAAATCCAAGAAAAAAAAAAAAAGAGAAATATTCCTAAGGAGAGGGGAGGGGCCCCAACAAAAAAGAAGAAAAATGATCTTAATTAGGGTATAATAAGGTTATATTCATAAAAAATATATATAATATATGTATATTTTATATTTATTTTGATATAAATATACAAAAAAGGAAGAAAAAAGAGGAAAAAAAAGAATATTTATATATAATAATGATTCATGAATATGCATGCAGATTGCCTACTTGCTTACTATCGCTGCCGACAGCCCGATCAAGAGAAGCCGCTTTCTTTATTCTTGTATACTTTTTTGTATAAATTTATTTATTAATTCATTAGAATTGTATTTTTATGAATATTAATTCAATTAAATAAAGAAAATAAAGAAAAATAAATATATTTATTCCCTTATTCTATTTATATTGGGGGCCCCCTTATAGTACACCGCACGCCATTCTTGCAGCGCCAGGGCTCATACAATCAACAACCCCCATCTACTGTTATGTTGTATTTTATCAACAAACAATTCAATTAAAGTATTTTATTAATTAAATATTAAAAAATAATATTAATAAATATATTTTATTCCCTTTTATTCAGCAATTCTTCCCTCATCTTCAGCTGTCTAGACACCTATACATCCTTTCATCTTGAACAGGTGGAAAGCTGCCATTAATTCAACCGAATTTCTTTGTCTTTGCTTTTTTTCCTTTTTATACTATATTAATAACATATTACCATTATTTAAAGTATTATTTTCTTCTTTTTCTTCTTTTTTCCCCCTTAGAAGCCGCTATACTGCCCGCGGTCGGTGGTATACCGTGCACCAATGCAGCTGCGGTGGTGTAAAAGAAAAGAAAAAGAAGAAAAAAAAGAATTTATTAAAAAAGGAATATTAACCAATAAACCCTAAACCCTAAACCCTAAACCCTAAATAAGCAAGAATAAGAATACACCGACAGAAAGTGTACATTATTCTTTCTTTCTACAGAGAAAGGGAGGAAAGCAGAAAAAAAGAGAATTTATGCAACAAGATTGGGGTGTATATACACCTGAATCTATTTGTTAATATTTTCTCTTTATTGTCTACTCTCCTTCATTTCTTTTCTTTTTCTTTTTTTTTTCCTTTTTTCCTTTTATTTTTCTTTTATATATAATAATAAAAGATGAGTAGGAAGACAGAAATAGGAGGAGCTCTTGCGTTTGGTGGTACTCGTGTTACTGCTGCTGCTGCTGCTGCTGCTTCTGGTGGTAGAGGAGGAAGAAGAAGAGAATTAAGAGAAGAACAAAAAATAGAAATTAAGGAAGCATTTCAATTATTTGATTCAGAAAAATCAGGAAAAATGGATTATCATGAATTAAAGGTAAATTATATTTATTTATTTATTTATTTTATTTATTTTATTTATTTATTTTATTTATTTATTCTTTTTATTTATTTCCTTCTTTTGCTTTTCTTGTTGATGTATTATTTTAAACAGTTTTAGAAAAAAAAAAAATATGAATTTTTCTAGGGTTTAGGGTTTAGGGTTTAGGGTTTAGGGTTTAGTAGTCTTATTTTTTTTTTTTTTCTTATAGGTGGCAATGAGGGCATTAGGGTTTGAGGTAAAGAAAGCACAAGTACAAGAAATAATGCGTTCTTATGATAAACAAAATACAGGGTTTATTACACAAAGCGACTTTGAAGAAATTAGTAAGGGTTTAGGGTTTAGGGTTTAGGGTTTTTTGTGCTTGTTTTTTTTTTTTCCTTAACTATATTTCCTCAACATGTAGTAATATTATTCATTTGTATTATTTGTTTTTCTTTCTTTTCTTTCTTTTTTATATTATTAACAGTTCCCCTATTATATATATATTATATAAATATATTATATATATATATATA
>NW_013566875.1:0-12500 GCF_000499605.1 Eimeria maxima | reverse complement strand
AATGCATGCATGCATGCATATATGTATGTGTATATGTATATATATATATATATATACTTACATGTTGGTGCCTAATGACTGCATGCAGTCTACTAACAGATATATCACTAAGTCGTACATCTGAATCATGACCTCTTCCTAATCTTGCTGCTCTTCTATTCGCCAAGGAGACAACATGTAAACCACGAGGAGGAGAAGAAGAAGAAGAAGAAGATGACGAAGAAGAAGAACCTAATACACCAGCTGGATGTGCTGTACGAGGCTCTGCATGCATACAACCAACTGCCATGCACAAGCACGAGGGTTTATTACGGTTTCTAGGGTTTTCTGGGTTTCTAGGGTTTAGCGTTACTACGGTTTAGGGTTTCTAGGGTTTCTAGGGTTTAGGGTTTAGGGTTTACCGAGTATAAAGTAAGGGAATTGTGGTCTTGGTATAGCAAAGAGTTCGATGACTTTCCTGTTTGCCTCTACTAAGGAAGGATAAGGAGCCTTACATAATTCACCTGCAGCAGCAGCAGCAGCAGCAGCAGCAACAGCAACAGCAACAGCAACAGCAGAAATTGCAGCAACAGCAGCAATTACAGCTCCAGGTGTAGAGCTACCATACAGCCTGATAGCAATATAGTTCGCTGTCTGGCTAGCTAGCTAGCTAGCTAGCAAGTTAGCAAGCCAGCTAGCTAGCTAGCTAGCTAGCTAGTTGAGGGTTTGCTGCCTAGGAGGCCCACAGTCTAACGAGCGAAGGAAATATCCAACAGTAGATCCATCCTGTAAAGAAATACAAAACCCTAAACCCTAAACCCTAAACCCTAAACCTCCACGTGCACCAGCCATCTGTATCCATGACCCCCTAAATAAGATGATGAAGGCTACAGGTTCTTGTAGACATGAGGGTTTAGGGTTTGCAAGAAATAAGGGTTTAGGGTTTGCAGGTTATAAGGGTTTAGGGTTTGTAGGGAAAACTAGGGTTTAGGATTTACATTGCGAATGTTGAGTCGTCCCTCCATCCAGGTGCGAAGACACTGCAGGTGTACATACTGCATGCTGCCTGGACACCCAAGTAGCAGCAGCAGCAGCAGCAGCAGCACAAGCAGCAGCAGCAGCAGCAGCAACAGCAACACAAGCAGCAAAGGCATTGGTCGCATGGCGAAAGAGACTCTTTTCAGCTGCTTAGGGTTTAGGGTTTGAGGGTTTAGGGTTTCCTAGGGTTTAGGGTTTCCTAGGGTTTAGGGTTTAGGGTTTACCTTTGCAGCGGCAAGGAGCAACAAGAGGGTTTGTATCTGGGTTATCATCTTCTGCTGCTTCGCATAAACAAATGCGGCAAGCTGGCCTAGAGAAGAGACTACTGCAGCAGCAGCAGCAGCAGCAGCAGCAGCAGCAGCAGCAACAGCAGACACAAGCACAAACTGACCGTCAAGAACAGCAGCAATAACAGCAGCAACAGCTGCTGTTATTGCACTACAAAAAACGCTTTCTGCTTAGTGCTGTTTGCTGCTGCTGCTGCTGCTGCTGCTGCTGCTGCTGTGTGTGTGCTTGTCTTTGCTGCTGCTGCCTCACCTGCGGCTTGCTCTTGCATCTGCACTAAGGGGACGCATGCCCATTGCTGCGGCACCTGTAACAAGCAAGCAGCAAACATAGACACAGCAGCAGCTGCAGCAGCAGCAGCAACAACAGCAGCAGCAAAAGCAGCAGCAACTGCTGCTTGACCCAACCCTCGATCTGAGACTTTCCCTTCCCCACCCTCTAAACCCTAAACCCTAAACCCTAGCTAACCTTCAGCAGAATGATTAGGTGTCTCCCCTGTATCATAGAAGAGTTCCCCTCCTACCCCCGATCCCTTGGGGGTAAGGAGACAGTTCTCTGATACACATCTAGATAGGGGACCAGCAAGTGCAGCTCTGCTTCCTGCTGCTGCTGCTGCAGCAGCAACAGCTCTTAAAGGAGACCCGGGAGGTAGAGCAGCAGCCGCTGCAGCAGCTGCAGCAGCTGCAGCAGCAGCAGCAGCAGCATGAGTTGCAACAGGGGAGGAGCCAAATGCTTCTCTGCTTGGCATCCTGCTGAAGACTTGCTGTTCTGCTGCTGCTGCTGCTGCTGCAGCAGGTGGACAGTTATTGACAGCAGCAGCTGCTGCTGCTGCTGCAGCTGCTGCACCTTCAAGTGCTGCTGCTGCTTCTCCTTCATCACCATCTGCTGCTGCTGCTACACGAGGTACTCCTTCCTCTCCTGAATCAAATTCTGCATCTGCTGCTGCTGCTGCTGCTGCTGCTGCACTCTCTGGCTCAGGTGCAACTGTCTCGCAGTCATCCACATCACCTAAATGAGGACGCTGTCTGCAGCAACAGCAGCAACAGCAACAGCAGCAGCAGCAGCAGCAGCAGGAACATATGTGTCTACCTGCAAGTGGCTAGCTAGCTGTATCTTCTCTATGGCTACCCAGCTACCTAGATAGCTAGCTAGCTAGCCAGCTACCTACCCATCTACCCACCCACCTCCCCACCCACTCATCTAGCTAGCTAGCTAGCTAGCTAGCTAGCTACCCACCTAGCTAGCTAGCTAGCTAGCTAGCTAGCTACCCACCTATCCATCTATATAATTGTATGTCCTTACCCAGCAGTAGCTAATAATGCTTGTTATTGATCAAGAACCAGCACTCCCTACCTACCCACCTACCCACCTACCCAGCTACCCATCTAGCTAGCTAGCTATATATTAATATATATATACTTACCTAGCAGTAGCTAATAATGCTTGTTGTTGATCAAGAACGATTTCTTTAAGTTACCCACCTACCCACCTACCCAGCTACCCATCTATCTAGCTATCTAGCTAGCTATCTAGCTAGCTAGCTATATATATAATATATACTTACCTAGCAGTAGCTAATAGAGCTTGTTGTTGATCAAGAACGATCTCTTTAACTTTAAGTTTAAATCTTCCTACCCAGCTACCCATCTACCCACCTACCCAGCTACCCAGCTACCCATCTATCTATCTAGCTAGCTAGCTAGCTAGCTAGCTAGCTATATATATATACTTACCTAGCAGTAGCCAATAGAGCTTGTTGTTGATCAAGAACGATCTCTTTAACTTTAAGTTTAAATCTTCCTAATTTAAGAATATCTCCTTCTAATAGACGAACACCTCCACATTCACGTAAGCTACGTACTACTAACCATACCTTTTCTGTCTGTATAATATACACAACAGCAGCAACAGCAGCAACAGCAGCAACAATAACAGCAACAATAACAGCAATAGATAGAGGAGATACAGACGATCAAGGGGATGGGTTATACGATGGGAGGGAAAGGCAGAACAGGGAAGGTAATTGGGAACTCCTGCTGATGCTGCTGCTGCTGTTGCTGCTGCTGTTGCTGCTGCTGTTCATTATTACCTCTGGTTGAGTAGATGATGATCCTCCTTGTCTTGATTGGGTTCCTCCTCTTGTTGCTCCTGTTGAACCTCCTCTTGCAGGTGGATCTGTTGCTGCACCTGGTGCTGCAGCAGGTGCTGCAGCAGTTGGTTGTGGTTGTGGTGGTGCTGCTGCTGCAGCTGCAGCACGTGCAGCAACAGCAGCAGCTTGTGTTGCTGCAGCTGCTGCTGTTGCTGCTGGTATAGATGAACCACAACCACTTGATTCACGATGTGTATCTCCATCTTCCTCTCCTCCTGCTCCCTCTCCTGCTGCACCTGTTGCTGCTGCTGCTGCTGTTGCTGCTGCTGCTGCAGCGTCTTGATAATTCTGCTGCTCTTGCTGCATCCGTCCTGTTGCTGCAGCTGCTGAATCTCCTTCCTGTTGTCTATTCTGCTGTTGCTGCTGTTGGCGTGTTGTAGCTGCAGCTGCATCTCCTGCTGCTGCTGCTGCTGCACCACTAGATGCAGCAGCAGGAGCAGGAGCAGCAGGAGCAGCAGGGGCAGCAGCAGAAACAGGAGGAGGAGGGAGAACACAATATGCACCATCCATCCAAGTAATACGTAATAATGCTTTTGCTTCTGCTGCTTCTGCTGCTGCTGCTTGCTGCAGCATTTGTATTGCTTCCTCCTCTGATGATACAGATACTTCTCCTGCTACTCTTATACAACAATATGAATCATCTGCAGCAGCAGCAGCAACAGCAACAGCAGCAGCAGCAGCAAATTGATTGACCAATGGTCCATTTACAAGAAAAAACAAGAAAGCAGCGCAGCAACAGCAGCAGCAGCAACAGCAGCAGCAGCGCAGCAACAGCAGCAGCAGCAACAGCAGCAGCAGCAACAGCAAGAGCAGCAGTAAACCTCCTGCAGCAACACCACCCCAACCACCACCAGCAGCAGCAGCACAACAATCAACAACAGCACCAACAGCAGCAGCAGCAACAGCAGCAACAGCAACAGCAGCAGCAGCAGCAGCAGATATACTTACGCATGCAATTAATTCTGTATGTTTTTTTAGCAACATTTCTTGATTCATAATCAAATAGTCCATGACTATCACTTGCCCAAGTTGTACAGTGTATATACATCGAGTACCCTCTTGTCTTAGAGGGGGGGCCCCCTGGGGGGCCCCCAGATGAAGGGCCCCCTGATGGAGGGGCACCAGGTGGGGGCCCACCAGGTGGAGGGGCACCCTTGGAAATACGAGATGGGGCACTCACGTCCTCATTAGCAGCAACAGCTACAGCACGCTGCTGCTGCTGCTGCTGCTGCTGCTGCTGCTGCGGTGGTGGTGGCATTTGCTGCTGTTGAGGAGCTGGGACTAATCTAGTGTCATGAAATGTTGCATTATTGTTATTGCTGCTGCTGCTGCTGCTGCTACTGCTGCTGCTACTGCTGCTGCTGGTTGGGTCCGCAGGAAAAAGGCGGCCGCTGGGGGCCCCTGCTTGGGCAGCTGTTGGGGGGGATGGGGCCTCCATGGTTGCTGCAGTAGTAAGGAGCAGAAGACAGCAGCAGCAGCAAGGAGCAGTAGGCAGCAGCAAGCAGCAACAAGCTGTGTTGCTATAATGGGGGCCCTTGTTGCTTGCAGCTAAGCAGCAAACTGTGCTGTCATTGGGGGCCCCTGCTGCTGCTCCTTAGCGGCAACAGAGTAGTAGGTAGATATGCGTCTCTAAGGCGGAAAGCTAAGAGAAGAGCAGCAAGACCTGCTGCTGCTGCTGTTCTTGCTGCTGCTGTTGCGGCTGCGGCTGCGGCTGCTGCGGCTGCCTTCTGCAGCAACACGTGAGGCAATGAGAAGAGCAGTGGGGGCCCCCTGACCCAATGGGCCCAAAAAGTCGAGAGAGGGTAGGGGCCCCTTCCTGCTTGTCCGTGCTGCAGCTGTTCGAGCTGCTGCTGCTGCTGCTGCTGTTGCTGCTGTTGCTGCTGCTGCAGGGATGCAGCAGGAAGGATGGCAAGGCAGACTTGGTGAGAGACAGTAGAAAGCGACTAGGGTTTACGTTAAAGGACTGCAGCAGCAAGGAAGGGGAAGCAGCAAAATGACAGATAGATAGATGTGGCGAGGCGGTCGGGGCCTGCTGCTGCAGTGCAGCAGCAGCAGCAGCAGCAACAGCAGCAAACCCTAAACCCTCAAAAAAGTGGTTTTTGAGTGTTTGATTGAACAAGAGGGTTTATAACGAGGGTTTATGCAAATACTGCCAAGCAATAACCAACAACCCCGCGCGCTGTCTGCCTCTCCCGCGCTGCTGCTGCTGCTGCTGCTGCTGCTGCTGCCTAGCTTCAGCAACTCGAATGTCAGACCCTAAACCCTAAACCCTAAACCCTAAACCTCCTCACAGCTTATCTGCTTCTAAAAAGATTTTTCAACACACTCAACAGCCACTAACTCACGCCTCCTCTGCGTCACTCCCTCTACAGTTAAGCTGCAAAGCAGCAGCAGCAGCAGCTGCTGCTGCTGCTGTTGCTGCTGCTGTCTTGCTGCAGTGGGAGTAAACCTGCTGACACCGCGCTAACCCTCCTTTAGAGTTTTTCTCGTGTATGTACACTCCACTGTACAGCTGAGCTGTACATACATCCCAGTGGACAGCGCTGCTGTATATATACCCACCAATATATGCCTGAGCAGCAGCTAGATCTGCAGCAGCAGCAGCAACAGCACCTAAATGTAACTACTAGCTGCTTTAATTTGTGCTGCTTACCCTTTAAATAATCTCTTTCTGTATATTTCTTCCTCCGCTTTGGCTAGCTGTGCAAGGGATAGTTCTCCTTAGCTACTGTATATAAGATAAGGTGTGGTAGTGCATGCGTTGTAAGAACGGTGACCTACGTACGTTTACAACGGTTTCTTGCAGTATATGCAGAGCTACTGCAGGAAGGCGTGTTGCTGTTGCTGCTGCTGCTTCCTGCTGCCTTCTCTGACTCCTCCTCCCCCCTCTATGATACTGTGTCTGTGTCATCGCTCACTTGGGTATTATACACTGTTAAGGCCCCTTGTGATCTCCTCCCTTCTTGGAGGCTGTCTCTTAAGGGCCAAGGAAGTGTTGGGTAGTTGCATGCATTGGCAGCGCATGCAACAAATGGGGCTTGGGGCTGCAGCATGTGGGGTTGTCTTGCAGCATTTGTTGCAGACACGAAATAAGCTCCCCGTTGCAGTAGGTGTCAGGCCGCCTCCTGTGGCGGCACCCCCTTTCCCTCAGCTGCTTCTAGCCATGGAGATTGAGGAGTAAAGGGAAGGTCGGCAAATTAATGGTCCTCCCTCCTGTAGGTTGACTTAACTGTCCCTTGTACCAATGGTCCTTAGTCTAAACCTAGCGAGGATCCGCATTGCAATTCGCAGCATAGTTGCATACTTAAGGAAAACAGAAATGTTGAGGAAAATGGGAACTACTCATCATCTGCACATTCTTTCGCTTCCAGCTAGAGAGGAGCATGCACCGTGCAGGGTAGCAGAAGGAGAGCCAGCTCTGCAGTCATAGACAAAGTATATCCTTGGGCAAATATTAACAGTCGGCGAGTGTCATAGGATTTACTTTTTTATGGGCAGAGTCAACAATAAATACACAATTTCCTATCCTGCTAGAATTCAGTTAGACCACAGGAAGGGCCCCACATATAGAAGCTGCATGCTTCTAATAAAAAAATGTTATTGTTGTGGCTGTTGTCCTGAAGGAAAGGAAGGGGGGAGACTCAATAAAGGTCACCACATTAACACTGGCAGCAGAAATCACCCGTCAACAGAAGACAGGTCAGACTCAATGCAACGGCGACACATTCTATGTCTGTGCAGTACTTGCCACTCTCCACCAAGTAACGTTAATCTTTGATTTTCTTCAGTGTGCTAAATGAATTTATAATACAACAGTGCCCTCTTCCAATTGTTGGAGTCGCGATTCTTTGCCTTACACACTAACACCTTCCATCGATCCTTCATGGGGTGTAGCTTGCAGCAGACAGTCCGTACGCCCGCTGCTGCTGACTTCCGTGTACAGCACGCAGTGACTCATTGACGCATAGAGAAAGCACAGAAAGACTGGTCAGGAGTCTGTGGCAAGACGTTGGGCATTTAATTGCAACTAAGTCAGTTGGGCCTTAGAGAGCCAACAACACACAAATCCCTCATGGCTTATTTATAACATAATTTGTGTGGTGCTGCCCCGTCCGTCCCCGAGAGATGTCTGCATCCTTATCTGACGATTTGTTTAGCTGTATAATTATTATATTATTTACCAAGGAATAATCCAGATGTCTTGAGCTCCTCCGCACATGACGTAGTGTACACTATTGAGTCTTAGGGAGCCAACAGAAGAAAGTGATTTTCTATACGCATGCAGAACGGATTGCAGAGACCATACAAAATATAAATATTGAATTAAAGGAGAAGGAGACCTGCAGATCGAGTGATCTCTTGTTGGTCCGCCTTGTGCTGCATTCCCTCAGAAGCAACTACACTAACTTCCTTAGACTTACGAGCAAAGACATAGAAGGAAATGTATACAGTCCTAGTGCATGCTAGATCTAGAGGACAGGAGAAGATTATAAATATTTAAGGAGGAAGTTTAAATGGGCCGAATATACACATGAACTGCAATAAGCAGAGGAGTTGTTCTTAGAGTTGAGCAGAGAGAGACAGCTAGCAAGGAGGAGGAAAAGGATGTGCACACGAAGCAAGTCCTAAGACTGCATCTAATGCATGCATTATGTCTTATTTTATCTCTCTTATGTCATAAAGAAAACATTAAACAGGAGGGAAACAGCGACACACAAAGACATCGATTGTAGCAAACAAGACAAGACTGTAGCAATAACCTGCAGCAACGCCTACAACCCCCTAAAGCTGGTGGACCACTGTAGTGGACCATTGGTCCATATAGCAGCAACTAACCAATAATATAAACACAACAAAAAAAAAAGCAGCAAACAAATACACAGAAGTAACCAATAAGAAGGAGGCCGTTTCTATGACATAATTCCTTCGGACGCACACAAAGGGCCACTTCTTCTGCAGGGAATAAATAAGAAAAGAATTAAATTTAATTAAAATATATATTTAATTTAATACAAGAAAAACAACAAAAAGAAGTGTTAGTTAGTCTAAGACTTGCTACCAACAATAACTCCTGTATATATAGGTATTCACAATAGGAGGGCAGTGCTGCCTGCCTAGGGTATATAATAAGCCATTTGTTGCATGCGTATTGATAAATAATATTCTTTTTGTTTTATTTTAAGTTAAAAGAGTCAAAATAAAAGGAATTTAATTATATAATTGAGAAGAAAAAGAGGAAAAAAACAGGGGCCCCGTTGCTGCTCGCGGCGGGCGGCTGCCGGCATGCGCAATGGAGTGTCTAGGCAGCTTTATGTTGTCGCGTTGTTTTTTCTTTAAAAATATTAATAAATTGAATTAATTAATTCATTTAATTCTTTGTTTCCTCCTTTTACCCTCCCTTTTCCCCCCTATATTACCCTAGGCGGCTGCGGAGTGCTGCTGCGGTGTGTGCTGTTCGTTGTCCTGGTGTTGCAGCAGCAGCTGCTGAGGGTTTAGGGTTTAGGGTTTAGGGTTTAGGGTTTGTGTACGTCCTTATGGCCTCTTTTCTTCCTTGTTTTTGCGTCTTATTGTGAGTCTATAATAGGCAGCCTAGGGTGTCTGTCCTTACGGGTGTTAGTAAGAGTCTTAATAGGCATATAAGAGGGAAGCAGCAAAGAAGGAGAATAATAATTATTATAACTTTCTTTATTCGTTGTATGACTTTCTTTCCTTATTAACAATTATTTATTGCTGCTTATATCTCCTAGGGTTTAGGGTTTAGGGTTTAGAGGGTTAAAGAAGAACCCCATGTACGTATATGATCAGGGGGCCCCCCCCTTCCTCTTTTCCCTCTCCTTTCTGATCACGCTATGCAGCATCAAAACAGCAGCAGCAGCAGCAGCAGCAGCAGACAGCTGTGGCTCTCTCGTACATTTGCCCCATATATCCTTGTAGGGGGGACACAAACAGCAAAAAGAGAGGTAGCATTATTAACAGGTTTATCCCTTGCTGGTCTTCTTAATCCTTTTGGTGGTGATGCCCTCTATCGTCTGCATGCAAAGGTTGCTGCAGCAGAGCAGCAGCATTATGGTAGGGCCCCCCGTGTTGGGGGCCCCTCCGCGGGGGCCCCCGTAGGGGGCCCCCGCGGACAGGGCCTAAGAGGGGCCCCATTGGGGGCCCCCCATCTATTAGGAGATGAGGATGGTGAGGTGTCTGCTGAGTGCCTAAGCGAATTAAGTGGTTACCCTGTTAAGGGTATAAAGGTCCCTCCTGTGTCTCTGCAGCTGCGTATACCTTGTTGTGTAGGGACAGGTGGTAGCAGCAGCAGGACAAGCAGCAGCAGCAGCAGCAGTAGTAGCAACAGCAGCAACAGCAGCAGCAGCAGTGGTAGTATAAGTCGCCCTTTTTTTGTACGTTTTCTTAATATAGAGGAAGCAGATGCTGTTCCTGCTGCAGCAGCAGACACACTTGCTGCTAGCTCCTTGCTGCTGTCTCCTCCCTCTATTGGTCATATAAAAGAGAAAATGCATGCAGATATCTTTGGGGCTTTGGATAGTATGCCATACACTGCACCAAATACAGCAACAACAACAACAACAACAACAGCAGCAGCAGCAGCAGCAAATACAGCAGCAGCAGCAGCAGCAGCAGCAGGAGCAGCAGCAGCAGCAGGAGGAGCAACCTCTACCTCTCCTGTGGTTCCCCTTCCTTCACCATCAGCGTCATCATCAAGCCCATCACCATCAGGAGGGCCTCTGTTACCCCAACGACTACCAGGACAACGAGCAGGAGGAGGAGGAGCAGGAGGAGGAGGAGCAGCAGCAGGAGGAGGAGGAGCAGCAGCAGGAGCAGCAGGAGAATATCCATGGTTTATAGATTGGCGTGATGTAATATTTGAGGGTTTACGATTTAGTGTTTACGAAACCCTAAGCCAACCATTAGGGTTTATATTATTTATATCTATAAAAGATATAAACCCTTTTGCTGCTATATATGATTTAATGCAGCAGCATCAGCAGCAGCAGCATCAGCAGCAGCAGCAGCAGCAGCAGCAACAGCAACAAAATAATAATAAATTAGTTAATTCTTTATTCTCTTCTTTTGTTCTTGATCCTAATCCTGTTAAAACTATCATCTTAATTGATGTACACCCTAATGCTTATCAAGCTAGAGCTCGTGCTGCTGCTGCTGCTGCTGCTGCTGCTGCTGCTGCTGGCGGTGGTGGTTGTGGTGGTAGTGCAGCAGCAGCAGCAGCACAGGGAACACAGAGAATGCCGGGGAGTAAAGGAGGGTATCAAGGGGTTGGGGGCCCCGCGGGGGCCCCTGGAGGGGTTACTGCAGCAGGAGGAGCAACAACAGACGGACATTCTGCTGCTGCTGCTGCTGCTGCTGCTGCTGCTGCTTCAGTTGAATCCGGGGGGACACTAGGTTCTACCCTAGATGGGGGGCCCCCAGGGGGGCCCCCAGGGCCCTCTGATGAGGAGAGGGAGAAGAGGGCAGCAGAAATAATGCGTAAATTATGCAGTGTCTTCCCTCCTGCTAATTGTCATCTTCTTACTCTTGGTCGTGGCTGTGGAGACAGGCAGCATATGCAGGTAACTGCAGCAGCAGCAGCAGCAGCAGCAGCAGCAGGGGGAGTTGAAGTAGCAGCAATTAGGTGTATTAGGGTGTGTCGTTTGTTAGTTTGCATGCGCATGTTGGTGTCTCTCGAGGGTTTAGGGTTTAGGGTTTAGGGTTTGTGTTGTAGTGCTTAGCTGAGTTATTAGTTCCTGCACTTTCTGGTGCATTTGTTGCTGCGCATCTTGCTGCATTTGCTGCTTCTGCTTCTGCTGCTGCTGCTGCTGCTGCTGCTGCTGCTGCTGTGTTATGTGTGTACAGTTGCTGCCTGCTATCCGTTTATTATATTATTCTTCCTTATCTCTTTCTTTTTCTCCTTGTTTATCTGCTGATTTAATCCCTACTCTTGTTACTCACCCTAGTCCTCCTCATAATCATCTTCCCCTTGAGCAGCAGCAGCAGCAGCAACAGCAGCAGCTGCTGCAGCAACTGCAGCAGCAGCAGCAGCAACAGCAGCAGCAGCAGCAATTAGAGACAGATGCAGAACAGTTAGGTCTATCTATAATAAATTCATCAATCCCTATCCCTGTTGCAGCAAAACTAACAGTATCTGCTGGTCGCCCTCAGCAGCAGCAGCAGCAACAGCAGCAGCAGCAACAGCAGCAGGAGCAGCAGCAGGAATCTAGCTGCTGCTTATGCGTAGGATGTATTAGCTGCAGCTTCTGTATAGGTCTATGCTGGCTAGATATCCTATGGCTCTCCTCCTTTATTAAACATTTTATTGCTGCTGCTGCTCTCCCCTGGGCAGAGCAGCGCATGCGGCAGCTAGACAGCAGCATCAGCAGCAGCAGGAAAGGGTTTAGGAATCAATTAAGATATTTATGGAGAAAACCTAAAGCTGCTGCTGCTGCTGCTGCTGCTGCTGCTGTTCATACACCACTCGTTGCTGCTGATGCTGTTGCTGGACTTGCTGCTGCAGCAGAAGAAGCTGGTGGTGCTGCTGAGGCTATACTCTCTGCTGTTGGTGGTGCCCTACTAGGTAAACAATTCTATCGAGGGTTTAGGGTTTAGGGTTTAGGGTTTAATTGTGACTAATCGTGATTCTGAATAAATTTCTGCTGTTTATTTTTTGTTTGCTGCTGCGCTGCTGCAGGCGACTCCAGCAGCAGCAGCAGCAAGAGCAGCAGCAGCGCTAGTGGAGACCCAGGCGATGCAGCAGCAGAGGGAAAGAAGAGCAGCGAGGGACAGAATGTGTCTCCTTCAGGACAAGCACCAGCATATGTTGTAAGTATACTGTGTCTAGGGTTTAGGGTTTAGGGTTTAGGGTTTAGCAGTGGTTTCCTGTTCGCGTGTATCTTATGGCCAATTTCTTGATTTAGAATCACTTTAACATTATGTTTAGGGTTTAGGGTTTACGGTTTAGGATTTAGGGTTTAGGGTCTAGGTTTATATTTTAGTGTTTAGGGTTTAGGGTTTAGGGTTTAGGGTTTAGGGTTTGTATTCAGCTGCATTC
>NW_013566874.1:0-14880 GCF_000499605.1 Eimeria maxima | reverse complement strand
TTGGGTGGAAGGTGCAGGCTGGTACATTATACATTTGTGGTGGGACGAGTAAGCTACGGTGAATCGATGCACGTCTATCTGTATGTTGCGCATCGGCGAGTACCTAAGGAAACATGTAAATTCTTGGTGGTATTATTGGGGTGTGCAGAAAGTGCGGCTCTACGGAAGAGATGGTTATAGGAATGAGTTGCAGGCACGGGCTACGTTGCCGTCTGGGCAAGTCCGTATTACAACACGCGCCTTTTACCGGAGGTAGTGCTGCAGGTACATAGGGTGCTTGGTGGTTGCAGAGGGTAGCTTCTGTATATCGTTTCGTCGTCTTTAGGGGAAGGAGAAGTGGCGCTGCAATCGATGAACAGTTGGTAGAATCGCATGGTTATTTCGAGTTCGCATTGATGGGTGTCGTCGGAAGATTGTATTCGTGGCACGAGGCAACACATGCGTGTTGCTTCTTGACGGACTGTTGTATTAATCGAAACTTACGTTTGAGCGCAGCCTGTGTGTTGGGTTTTTGTTGCCACTGTTCTTTCTTTCGTTTAGGCTGGATGGGCATGTTGTGATAGTGGTGTATGCGCAGCGCTGACGAGGCCCTGTCTTCGCTTAATTTGTTTGTCAGCTTGGACGATTGAAGATGTAGTGTGGCGCGAACCGATGTTACGCCTATTCCCTGTAGCGTTTCGGCAGCCTGTGGGTCGGTGAATATTGATTTTGAGGGTGTGTGGAGCGGTTGCGCATAGTGGGCTGCGGGAGCTGCACCGCGCATTATGGATGACTGGTTTGGTGAGCTAGAGTTTGGAGAGCGCTACGCGGGGTGGTTGTACATGCTTTCTGCTTGTTTGGATTGACGTTTTGTTGTAGTGGTGCATGCGGAGTGCCGACGAGTCCCCACTCTAGCTTCCGTCGCTTAGGATTAGCTATTATTCTCTTTGCTTACTTTGTTTGTCAGCTTGGGCGATTGAACAAGTGTTGTAGAGTGTTGATTGCTGGGTTGCGTCTGAGGGATTGTATTGATTGTATGAGGCAACAGTTGCGTGTTGCTTCACAATGTTGTGTTGTATTAATCGAAGCATGCGTTTGAGCGCAGACTGTGTGTTGGGTGGAGCGCTACGCGGGGTGTGGAGGTGAGCAGGTGTACTGAGCCAATAGGGTGTTTGAGGAGGGATTGTGTACGTTGAAGCGCTTGCTGTATTGCGTGAACATTTGGAAGATGGCAGGCGTTGTCACGAACAATCTTGACGCGATTTAGGCTGTGTGTTGGGTTACTCGTCCTAGCTGGGGTCTAGGTGTTCACCATATGTGTAGAGAAATCCAGTGGGGCCTTTGCATTCAGGCCAGCCTAGGGTACCTTTTTCAAGATTGGGGTTTGGTCGGTTAGTGGATCGGTTGTCTTGTGTGCTTCACATGGTGGGAGGGCGCAGGCTGTCACGGGTGTTTGGCACTGCACAGGAAGCATCGTTGTGCGTTTGTGGTGACCCATCTACAGCTACTACAGTGAATCAATGCACGTTCATCAGTTCAGTGCGTGTCGGTGAGTTCTGAAAGACATACCTAAACTCTTGCTTGTATTATTGGTTTGTACAGGGAGTGCGGCTTTACAGTAGATAATACAGGGAAACGTGTATACCCTATGGCCAACTTCCGTAGCACGCCGTGTGTGTGACCTATGCTTCATCAAAATTGGTTGAAGGTATCTGTCGCACCGGTTTACGGTTTTTCCCGCATTGCTTTCCTGAGGCGACATAGAGCTTGTATACCAAGGCTGAGCTGTCGGTGAGCCGTCGGTGGCTGCGTTTCGCCCGCCTTGCAGTTTTGAAGAGTGAGCGCCTAATTTGTGTTTTAGCCAAATACTTTCTACTGCGATTATGCCACCTGATGAGTTCTCTTCTTGACAAACCTATGAACAGGACAACGGAACCTTCTCCGGCACTGGGGCACATGTAACTCCACTGATGTGGCTGCATGCAGCTGGCAACGAAACTGGGGTCTAGGACTGGCCAATACCTGTTGTTGTGCTAAGCGGTACCGCATGTGGCACTGCCTCTGTAGAGTACACCAGCGGCATAAGCATTCTCTTATTAGACTATCCGAGTGTTTGGAAGTGTTGCTTGGTCACTTGGAAAGTTGTGTTCTGGAGCGTTGCACAGCTCGCGCCCATGATGGCTTGCAAATCTCCTGGCATCTCAAGACAAGTGTATATGGGCAGGAATGATGAAATGTTGAACTTGCTGCTCATTCAGTATATCAGTGTCTATGTTGTGAGTATCAGCGAACATTGCTGGAAACTATAGCGCGAGGCTTTATCTTCTCGCAGATTGTAGGAGTGAACGGCAGTGGAGCACGACGTGGTGACTGGTAGAGCAGTTTAGCCACAGCCTGTTGGCAGATTGCCCTCAATGGTGCGGACCCTAAGGGCTGGCACTGGCCGTAGCTGATGGAAGCATATGGCGTATAGCTGCTGCTGCTTGGTATGCGGCTGGGAAAGCTTTTGAGGAGACTCCATCTGTATTGGGAGTGCTGCTATGGATTACAGCTCGTACGGGATTGCACGGGATGGGTGTACTCCAAAATTTATGCGAAATGCACACCAGATGCACTGTGGATTCTCGACAACTTCGTTTGCTGACGAACCTTAGTTTTAGTTTGTATCGGTGTGAATAGATGAATATTGTGAAGAACTGCATATGGGCTACATAGGCCAGAACTCCTATCCACTGTATGAACTTGGTACTGCATAAAAAGAAAACTAAATTTACGCCCAACACGTCTGAGCAATTTGGCGCAATTGAGGTGTGCTTTTTTTGCATGAGGAGGCCGGTCTGCTCAGGCTGGCCCAATACCTAGCGACGCTACCTACAGTTCAATCTACTTGATTTGCAAATTGCCTTGCCTGTCTATTTCCATGCTCCAACACGCTATCCACGAAAGGAGGCTTGTGGGTGTAGTGTCGCTCAGATTCTGTCTTCCTGAATGGATATTGAGCTTGTATACCAAGGCTGAGCTGTCGGTGAGCCGTCGGTGGCTGCGTTTCGCCCGCCTTGCAGTTTTGAAGAGTGAGCGCCTAATTTGTGTTTTAGCCAAACTGTCTCGTGAGAAGAATAGCGTTTCTACTGCGACTATGCCACCTGATGAGTTCTCTTCTTGACAAACCTATGAACAGGTCAACGGAACCTTCTCCGGCACTGGGGCACATGTAACTCCACTGATGTGGCTGCATGCAGCTGGCAACGAAACTGGGGTCAAGGACTGGCCAATACCTGTTGTTGTGCTAAGCGGTACCGCATGTGGCACCGCCTCTGTAGAGTACACCAGCGGCATAAGCATTCTCTTATTAGACTATCCGAGTGTTTGGAAGTGTTGCTTGGTCACTTGGAAAGTTGTGTTCTGGAGCGTTGCACAGCTCGCGCCCATGATGGCTTGCAAATCTCCTGGCATCTCAAGACAAGTGTATATGGGCAGGAATGATGAAATGTTGAACTTGCTGCTCATTCAGTATATCAGTGTCTATGTTGTGAGTATCAGCGAACATTGCTGGAAACTATAGTGGCAGGCATTATTCTCTCGCAGTCTGTATGGGGTGAACGGCAGTGGAGCACGACGTGGTGACTGGTAGAGCAGTTTAGCCACAACCTGTCGACAGATTGTCCCCAACGGTGCGGCCGCAAGGGTCTGGGATTGGCCGAAGCTGATGGAAGCATATGGCGTATAGCTGCTGCTGCTTGGTATGCGGCTGGGAAAGCTTTTGAGGAGGCCGGTCATGGATGCGATCTGCCCGTTGCTTTGCACGTTGGTACTAAAGTGCTCTGATGCAATGCAGGGAGTATGCGTCTGCTAGCGAAACCGCTACTTGATTACAGGCCGAGCGGCAAGCTCTCTGCGTGGTTCAACCTCACAATCTTACAATCCAGCGTCTGCGTAATGATAGTGCTGCAGGTGGTGAACGGCCGCGACAAGAGATACGTCTGATGCGTACGCACACTTTGCCTATTTAAAGAGCATTTCAATCGTGGTTGTCGCATTTGGTGGCTTTTGCTATTGAATGGCGTTTTGGGGTTCTCCTTTGTGGCTGCTGGGCGGGGGTTTTTATCCGATCTCGCCTCCTTTTCCATCGTGCGTCTGAGCCTTCCGTTTTACAAACTTTGACTGATGTCTCAACGCAGCCTGTGCGTTGCGCTCCTGGTGAAACGTTTGCCCCATTTCTTTGCGGTCTCCTATCCCGTCTTCACTAGGCGCTTGTGGGGTGCAGCAAGACGGTTCCACAGGGTGGCCGTTAGGAGGAGGCCCACGACAGAGCTCATTAGTTTGGCTGCTTGGTTTATCGTTAGGGCCACTGCATTCCAGAATGTGTTGCCCTGCTTGCTACGGCTTTTGAATTCCTGATTTGCATGCCGGAGAAAATGTTGCGACAGTTGAAGGCTTCCTGCAGCATGCAATGCCAAGCGGCATCATGAGATCGCCAAACGCAGAAGGTGGGTTCGTTAATGGTTTGACGCCTTTATAGTCTTCCAGAAGAATGTTTGGTACAACCCACATCTTCGAGATGTACAACCAATGTGCTCAATATGAACGGCGTCCATTAAAATTTATCCACGGTACTGCAAATTTCTTTCCGATTGAGTTCGTGCTAGTCTTTTCACCGGCCACTGCGTTTTGCATGGGCGAGACATTAAGTGCATCTCAAAAGCAGCACGAACGCACTGCAGTGGAGCAAAGAGTGGTCGTGTCTGTATTCGTATTGCGTTTGTACCTCCAGTCGACAACAAACGGAGAGCGGAAAGCAGCAAAATTGTGCGTGAGCAATGAGTGTAACTAAGTAGTTAAATAACGGCTTGGTTCAAGCTTTCCGGCTATCGCACTTCCCCCGTCATTAGCAGGATGGCTCCACGGTGCTGTCTTCAGGCTTCACGCATTAATCGCAACATACCTTTGCAAGTTTGAAAGGCGCCTCTATTCGGCATGCTAATGATGGTTTAAAGTCCGTGTTCATGAAGGTGTAGTGGATCTACTATAAACCGTGTATACTTACATCGTTTTTTCCAGAGAGTAAGCCAAGATAAAGGCACATTATTCGTTTGGATGCTCAATTGTTTGATGCACATTATAATGCGGCTCATGCTACTGGAGCAACAGTGCATCCCCTGGTATGTGAGAGGTGTCGGCATTTTGTACATACACAATATCTTTCAGCGTTTCCAAGTCGGCGTCTAGGTGGCGCCATATAGATTACGCGAAGTATACATGCAGAAAACGAGTAGAGTTTGGAAGCATTACTATTATGACTTCTTGGAATTTCTAAAATGAAGGTGAGAAACCTAACCGCACCACTTGCTGTGCGTTCCCAGGCATGATGCAAAGCTTTAGCTAATTTGCTGTCTCCCATATTGTTCTCAGGCTTCCCCCGAAACCCCAGGTTGTACGTTTCGTTCTGTGTAGCCGCATGTGTTTGACAGTTCGGCTGTTCCTATCCATATTCCCCATTAACGTATGAAGGGGGCCAAAGCAAAGTTTTGTCACAGTCCACAAACTCAGTGTACGCTATTGTGTGCTTGAGGCTTCCAGCAAATGGGCTGCTATTGTGTCTAACAAGGCATAGCAACCCAACAAGCCTTTTCCAATGTTCACACCTACAGGCACACGCGTCATTTAGCCTTATGTGCCTTTTGCTGCCGGTGAAACTGGTTTGCAGCGTTGCCACTCTCTCAGATGTTTGACCAGCACAACGAATCCAGATGGCTCACCAAGAGGTCACACGCTGCCTTTCTGTACATCGTGCTTTTCCAAAGCCGCACAAATTGGTTCTCGGACATAGGCATTTAGTAGTGGTGTACTGGTGCTCCTGTAGCTACATCTGGTTTGTGCTGAATGCGAATTTGCGTTTTGCGGAGCCTATCCTCCATGGTACGTCCCCAACTCGCAATTGGAAGTCTGCACGGTCAGTCTGGTCTAGCACCTTGAGTGGGGAAGGTAGACGTCGCTTATAGGCATCATGTTTCTCTCTGGCATGCCGCTATAACCGTAGGCAGTGCGTTTGCCTTTCGTATCGCCCGATATCATAACAGCTCGCTGTTCTGTGCTGTAAAAATTACCGTTGCGTCTGTAGGTGCACGAGCTTTGCCAAACACAGTATTATGCATCTGGGGGTTTCACAAAGTGGGTTAGTCTGCGCTTACTCTTGTTGCTTCTGTCAGCAGGCACCGTGCTACCGAGACTAGGCAGTGCGGACGCCTAAGCACACTTTTGCTTATCAACCTTCCCACGCGTAGTGCATTTCCTCTGCTATCCGCACTTCGTGAGGGCTACTTAACGCACGACGTTAAATCCAAGAGATGAGAATGTATACCTGTGCTCAAATCCAAGATGTGCCAATATGTGACTGTGCTTAAATGATGAAATCGAAACTGCTTACGACAATAACCCAACATGTGCTTGTGTGCAAACTGTTGAGCGATACGGTTCGCTGGTGACAAAGCATCTGCCTTCGACAAAACTGGGTATGAACAACCTGAAGGCTGCCGGCTGAATATATCAATGCAGTGACACCGGGTGAACCGGATGGGCGCTGCATCGTCGCCTATCACCGCAGCCGCGGTGATACAGGAGTAATCTTCAAGCTAGCGTAGACATCTTCTCCATGCCAGTTACAGGCATTTGTATTGATTGTGACAAACATTTCGCGTGCAGCAGTATGCTGGGATTGCGAAGGAAGAGCTTTGCGCTCCATTGGTTTACGCTGGAATTGAGGGCGCGTCGTGTATCCCTGAGTATTCCTGACCTTGCTCGTGCATATTATCCCGCACGGTTGTAAATGGATCCATTTACAGAAGATTATTGGCACATATATAGTCCCTCAAAACTATGCGAAGACAGTTTGTATGACCGTGAAACGACTCCAGGCTGTGAGCTGGGAAGAGACGCGCAACGCGGCATACAGGTGGCTTGCGTTCCTTTTCAATGTTACTTTGTCCTTTGCTGTCGCTGGACGTTGTTATGATTAAACACACCTAGCCGAACCAGTCGGCTGGTGAGTGATTCGGTATTTAGCGTACAAAGTAGAAGCCTGCACTACTAACAAAGCCAGCCCGATGTGCCAGTTCTCGAAGATTTAGGCGTTTTTGTACTCCCCACAGCAAAGCTCAAGAATCAGGTGATGCGCTTTAAGGCATCCAGCATGCTTCGAATTTTGAGGGAACTTCATCGTTACATGTGCATCCCTCCAATGTGCGTTGCCAGAAAAAGTACTTGCTGGCGTGTATCAGTGGGTTACCGTTGTTGCCGGTGGCACAACCTCTTCAGGTTGTGCGTTCGTTTATGCATTTCCTATGATTGGTGTACTGGCGCGAAAGGCGGTTCAATAAGATTGACCCTTTATTTCTTGTTTATGGAACTTGCACAGCAGGATGTCGGGATATGCCAAACTGGCGTTTGACTCTACTTTCCCTACAAAGGTGCCTGCGTTGAATGAAAAGTATTGTGATGCGCAATTCATGTGCGTGGCTATCGTGAGCCGTGTTCGCGCGTTTCTAAGACCCCCTGCTCTTGGAAGGGGTGGAGCAGACGCGTATCCGCAGAACAACGTGCAGAGAACAGTAATCGCGTGGTATTTGGCTACGCGCACATGCCAAGTGCTTAAAGCGCAGACGCTAGAGAACGACACCGGCCGTTGGCACCCCGCAAACCTTGTTGAGGCTTCCGGTGCGTAGGTGGCAACTCCCCTAGGTCATCTGTTAATTATCCCAACAATAGTGGGAAAATAACTGTGTTTGGTACTCCATTTAACGATGAACTTTGTAGTACATCCTGCAGCCAAGCATGGGCTAATATAGGGGCTGCCCAGGTGTGTGCCCACCTGTTCGTATTTCGTTTCTGTTCTTTCACAAAGCTTTCTCTGTGGTCTGATGAATCAGCTCGATACTGGAGTGTACAGCCGGCGGCCTGCAGTGTGTCTTCAAATGTCGAGTGGGAACTTTTCGCTTGGCGTCGCAACACTTACCCGTCGCGATATCTGCTGCTTTTGGCCCTATCTGCAGATGTGTTTACTACACTCCAAGTTACTGCCTTGACCTACCTGCAAGCTTTGCAACAGTTGAACCAAATCCAGTGCCATGTACAGGCCTATCAAAGTTTATAGATACAGGTGGATGTTCCCGTTGTGGGTGCCTATCTTTCTGGCGGTTGCGCTCCCATATAACTGTGCTTCACATACGCTAAGAGCGTTTTCACGTATATGCCAAAACGTTCCTCCAGGCCGTGGGTTATTCAATATGTGTGTGCTCAATTCCGCGTTGTAAACGACTTAACTTGCTTTTCTGCACCTCCAACGATATTTGACCAACTTTTGAAGCTTTACCCAGCTTAGCCAACGTCTAAACAATTTGTCTAAACAATTTGGAGTATTTCGACCAATGGAGGCCTTGCAGAAGGCCACAAACCCTAGGTGACGGTAGCTGCATTCATCGTTTCTCCTTATGAATTTAGGGTGCATATACACAGGGAGTAAGTAACGCGCTGGATTGCACAGCAAACCAGCCAAAGTTAACAAGCATGTTGCGTTTTGAAACAGGCCATTGAACTAATACACATTTTCAGTCGCTCCGCCATGAAGTGTTGAAATGCCCCTGCCATTAATGGCTCTTGCGATCATCAACTTACTCCCAGGAACAGGTATCAGGTATTGCATACCAACATACATGATTCAGGCCAATTCGGCATATAGTTTGCTGCCTTTGTTGTAACTACGGTAAAAGCGGAACTGTAGGGTATCCAGGCAAAGTAGTTGGTTATGCGTACGTGCAGCATGTGCCATATCCACAACGTTTCGCAGGGACCCCGAAATCGTACGAGGGTGCATAGTACTCGTTTTGCCTGTCTGCGAAGGCATATGCAGATATCGCCTGCCGATGCTCCGCAGCAGTAACTCAACTAAGTGCTTCAACTGAATGCGTCAGCAGCGAAAGCCAGTACAAACGTTCAACTAGTACAGGCTAAATGAACCTACTCCCCGTTCCTCCCACCTCATTTTGTCATTGTAGCTCGTGTGTTATCTATGTCCTTGAGCATGTTGTGATGCATATTCGGCAAAAAAACAAGCATTGTTAACGTCCGTGCAGCATGCCTTCATTTTTTGAGGATTCACGTCTGGTGTGCGAAGTGTCGTGTGCGTAGTTTGGGTGACAGTGGGATAACGAGGGGTCGTCCAACAGCTTGTGCGGCTCTTGTTCCAGCTGACCAGGCAGCAGAGCGTTTGTTTTGGTTGAAATGGCTGAGTAGAAATGACTTCCGGATATGGCGTATGGAGGAAAAGACTGCTTTTTCATTTATTTTAGTGCTTTGCTGGGGTCTGTACATGTCAAAACGTTTACTAGGGAGTGAGCAATACTCCGGTCGGATTGCGAGCAACTAGGGTGTCCAAGGTACACTCCGCTCACGGTGTGGTGGTGTTCCTAAAGTGTTTCTGGTGGACGTTCCAATCAAACAGGGCATTCCCAGCACGACGGCCAACCATGCGCTAAGGTTTTTCCGATTTTGGTTAGAGAAAAAACAATACTTTGTGCTGCATCACCTTTGGTTGGAACTACGTCGTTGAATAGGGCGGCCGGCAAAAAGATTTCGTCAGTGTTCAGTATACATCTAAATCTTCTGTTACGCATAGCAAATGTGTATAGTGGCCTAGGACTGCCAGACTGAATCGCTGCAGCAGTTTTGTGTACTATCTGGGATGAAGGGAAGCACTTCAGAAAGTTTACGTTCGACGTGCACGTCCGTGGTTTCCCTTTAATCAGGCAGTGAGTGAACTTTTACGTCCTGCCGTGGAGGCCCAATGCCACATAGCAAAAGGCACACAGCCTGCGTGCACCAGTACTGCATCCGCTTCACAAACCCTCCCACACCTGTACTGTTTACCAAGCAAATGACCATATGAAGGGAAAGGGGAGACGCCGTACCCAACAAGTCTTTCCTTCGGCCTTTTCCGGCGGGCATGCATTCAGGCAGTACGGCAGCTCTGCGACGTCCATAAGTCAAAAACACTTAGATACAATAATGAGCCTAAACAACACGGAATCGCTACTAAGGTCCACATAGACCAGGACCGAGTCCATGCGCATACAAAATACTTTCACCAGCTACAACCATTCAACAAAAGCTTTCGGACAATTCGACACCTCATAAATATTTGAATGGTTTCACACGTGAGAGACAACCAACGAATACCACAGCGACCAGTGATTCCAGTCTAATGCTGCAACCCCTCCATTGCGGCGGTTAGTTCCGCCTCGATGTCTGTAAACTGCACGCCGAGTAGAGCAGCTTGGCAGCTCGTATAAGCGCCAACAGCTGGGTGCCACCGGCACCTGCTGAACCGGGTTTTTCAGAAACGAATTACACCGTCTAAAACGTAGCCCCAGGGTGTTCAGAGAAAGAATAACCGTCTAGCAGTTGCAGTTTTCTGGCGACCGTATGCCAACTGTGCGTTAAGGGAGTACGACACCCTAAACCTCGCATACACGCTGGCTTGTTCAGCTTGCGGTAGCCACCCTGCCGCCAGAAATTCCAGCGTGCGTGTCAGAAACTGAAGCCCACCAATCCTTGCACCATCGTCGCCACAATGGCGCCTGGCATTTCTCGGTGCAGCTCGTGTGTTTCATGAGACGGCATGCTAGCCGTTCGACATTAGTCTCGGAAGATATATTCTACGACGTTGAGTGTAAATTGGACGTGCTGCCTAGATCGCAGCCCCAGTGGCTTCCAAGTGGCAAACCAGACACTGCATAGCCATTTGTAGCAGCTTACATATAACATGCGTATACGGCTGGTGGCATTGGTGTTCCAACGTATCCAAGAGTCTAGGAGTGATCCACCATCTGACAGGTTGTGAGCAACACAGCCGTACAGACAGCTCAATCTCTGGCCAGCCAAAGCGCATCTCTTGTATGTCGGGTGACCAGGTTTTCCCCGTGTTCTTAATGTTGAATCTGAATACGATTTCGGAATATTCGTCAAGAGCGACAACCTAACCTGCGTTGCTAACGACACGTGTTGACGCTTTAACTGGCACATCCTACACTCGGGCATTTTTGAGATGGCCCAATGAGTTTGAATGGGTCCTTGGGTGCATGGTTTCAGGCGCCCTAGTGCCAATCTCGAGACGGCAAACTGGGCCGTACCACAGTGACCGTGAGAAATGGTAGCTGCCCTACGAAGGCGTCAAGTCTTCGGGTCAGGCAGCAGGAGCAGCCCAGCTGCTTCGTAGTGACATGGTCTATGAATTTGCCGTCGGTGTCTCCGTTTCCTTTCCTCGCATTCCCTAGCGGCACGTCTTTGCACTGCATCCGTGGGAATTGAGCCCTCTGTCTTTTGCCTCCCTGTCCTGTATACATAGGCAGTATGGAACCGTCACCTATCTGTCAACCAACCAATGTGTCATTTCTTCGCAGACACCTGACGTGTTTGCAATACCACTGACGTGGACACTTTGGCGGCTCAGTGAACCACTTCGATGCTGGGCATTCACCGTGTATGGCAGAGACCAAACTTGCCGTCGTATCGTTGGTTTTGGGCGCGTTGCTGATTTGCTGATTCTGGTGGCTGAGTGACGAGTTAGCGTCTGCATACACTTGCAATAGGACGCGAGGAGGTGCAAGGTAAATGGTTGTCAATGGCTTCCCATAGGGTCCTTCTCATACAGTCGGCCGAATTGGCTGTGGGGCGGCTCTACAAATGTCTCGCTGCTCCCCAAGTCGTACCTCCTACACTTTGGCCAACCTTATGTTGCAGCGTGGTTTGTGAGACGCGCACCAGGCGGCTAGGAAGTGCTAGGAGGTGAAGGGCAGAAGGCATGGTGGTATTTACGGAAGTAGTGGTGCCTGCGCAAACACATGAAACCTTCCAAATGACTATAAGCGCCATGTGCATTTATTGGTGTTATCCTATTTACCGTTGGATACCGCAAACCACTCTCCAGGACAGGTATTTTCGAAGCCCACCGCCGGAAATACTTACTAGAGCTAGCCCTTGGGCCAGCAGGCATGGATCCGTTGTGCAGTGTACAGCAAAAGCGCTAGATGCCTTGGTGTGCGTTTAGCAGTTGGAGCGTCTGGGGAGATAGAGGAGATGGTCTTGGATGGGTCTGCCTAAATCTGCTGCACGGCAGCGAGCCTACCAAATTGACTGAGGGAAGTGCAGAGCCGGGTTTGACAACCATGCATTACTTCGCACTGTGCATAGTCCCAGCGTGATAATTTAAGGCGTAGCTTGTTGTCAGGTTGATAGAGTTTGGTGGCGTGTTTGTCCCGGCTGAACATTTAGGCAGTAAGCAGCAATTGAAAGAAAGACTTGTACCAGCACATAATTTTTCCCTCGACAGCTCGACCCTTCCAAACTCCCCTCCTTGCGCATACATTAGTCGGCATGCCAGCTAGTGAACGTGGGCCAACCTCTGTATGATCGTCGCCACTGTAGGCATGTTTGCGTCTGGCAGTACCGCACGCAGTTCGTGTGTTCCATGCGGCGCCATGCTAGCCAATGAATAGTATTCTCGGAAGATGTTTTCTACTCAGCGGATTCTAATTTGTGGTGCTGTCGACAACGCAGTGCACGTGCCTTCGGCGGGCTATCCCAGTCAATGCACAGCCTTTTTGTTTGCACAGCGCAGATTACTTGGCCATAGTATTGGGCTATTTGCTGGTGTGTTTCGAGAGCGCCAGCAAATCACGACAGTTTCAACGTGTGACAGATCGTGAGACATGAAGTTGGTGGCACTGCGGCACATTATACAGCTCGCGTGGATAGACCCACCATTACTGTGCCGGAATCGTTTCGTACGAACTGGCGTGCCCTCGTTTTCAATGGTCACAAAGCCGAGCTATGGACAACCTCGTATGTGAGCCCGTTGTTTGACCGCCGCAAGTGGCACTCGTGGTTCGCGATCGCAGCACAAGTCCGGCTGTCCTTTTTGTCGTGTTGCGCCTCCTCAATTGCTTCCTTGAGTGTGCATCGCTGAATGGTGTAGTGTCTGTACACGTGCAGTTGCAACTGTGTATACGTTTGCAGGAAACATCTGCTGCTTCATTTAAATTAGAAAATCTCTGAGAACTGCATATGCGTTATGCGATCGGTTAATTTGCTAAAACGGACGGGCAAGCATAACCTACTAGAGCGCTGCAATGTATCTATTTGAAGGTTCTGTGAATTCTAGCTAGTTAAGATGCATCCGGATTCTACATATTTCATTTCCCTAAACTCCGACGACACATTTAGAGCGGCACGGCTATTGTGCTTGCCGTTAAATCCACGTCTCCAAAGGACGCTTTTGCAAAGTAGAGTTGTTGCGCGGCTGCAATTTCCCTAGGGCGTACGCGTCTTTTCGAAATGTCCTTTTTTACACCGTTGATTTAGGTGTCTGTTGAACTACACAGCCTGGCGACGGTAGGTTGGCAATTGAGCTTGGCACCGCAAGAAAAAATAACAATTTTGAATTTGACGGGTTAACTGTTTGCGCAATAGGCTGAGCATTTCAGGAGACAACTGCTAACGGCAAGACATTTTGTGCCAACGCAGATAGTGCGTATTTTGAGGAGTTGCATTGTCCATAGTTGTAATGCGCTGCAGCAAGCTCCACAGCACCTGCTGGGCCGCCATTCCTGCGCCTGTTGCCATAGACAGTGCTGCACTTGGTGGATGGTGTGGGTAGATGCGTGCTTTCCGTTCGTATTTTGCCAAGACTAGCAGACACTAAACCCTGTCTGTATCTCTTTGCGATTTCCTCGTATCGACGAGCTTCCCGACAAACCATTCATGCACGGTGTAGCTGCAATTGAGGCGCCTCCATATGGCAGCATTTCCATTGTACTTCTGGCTATTCGTTAAATAAAATGAAAGATACGGGCGATTGTGCATTGCGCATTGGACAGTTGGGGAGGTGCGTACATGGTTTCTTTTCCTTCACATATCCCTTGTCCTCTTGAGTCACGAGGGTGGCCCCAAGCTTGATGGCCCTTGCAGCACTACTTGCAGCAAACATTCACCCACTATTTACCAAACCATTTTAGTTTGCGTCTATACACTTTCCTCATTATGACGAGCGCTTATTCAGCCTGTACGTTGTTGACTCGATTGTGAGATGCGGTGGCGATCCTCTACAGCACACGGCAGCTTCTGAGAACTTTTCAGTGTCACCAACTACGCCTCTGGTCTATTGCTGCATGGACCTGCTTACGTGCGGAGGCAGGCTCCTTTGTTGCTGATAACCTAGCTGAAGTCGTCAGTAGGGAGAGATGCGATCCACCTGCTTGGCGGCGCCTGCTGACGCACCTGAGTATATTGAAGCTGGCTGATGCATTTGGATGCACTATGACCTCGGTGCAGAAGGTGGGTTTGTCCTGAGCTTTCAGGTTAGGGCAGCATACTGTGTGCATCTTCTTGTTTGTGGAGTACCGTTGTTCCATGACTGTCCACAAGGGCGCATGCGTGGCATACAAAACGCGTCCTTGGTGAAGTGCGTACATTGCTTCGTTTCCTTCGCATTTCCTTTTTTCCGATGTCGCATTACTATTGCCGCATACAGACAAGTGCATCTACGTCATCCGTTACAATTCATCTATTATATATCAGACTAATTTACCTTTCGTCTGTACGCGGTCTGACTCAAAGCAGTTGCCGTCACCATGAACTGCTAATTGAAACTTAGTTGCTCCAGACTCTATTCAGTCTATACTTTGCTGAGTCGTTTGCGATAAGTGGTGACGAGCTTCTGCAGCACATGGCAACTTCTGATCGTGTTTCAGTATTGCTCACTGCACCTGTGGTCTATTGCTGCATGGACCTGCTTTACGTGCGGAGGCAGGCTCCTTTGTTGCTGATAACCTAGCTGAAGTCGTCAGTAGGGAG
>NW_013566873.1:0-14527 GCF_000499605.1 Eimeria maxima | reverse complement strand
GATTCGCGGTGACTCCACATCGTGTTGAAACTGCCAATGTTAGAATGTGCCTGAATGCATGCTGCCAAGCGGTCAGTTGCTGCGAGCTACGAGGAATGATGTCGCACTCTCTGATGTGCATTATGGCACAGATGATAGTGGAACATGCTATTATTCGGTCATCACAATACGGACAGCAGATGCACAATTGGCAGTACCCGTTCCACAGATGCAGATTACCCAAACCCATTGTTACAGAGGACGCAAAGGGTGTAGACTAGGTGCATGTCATGTGGAGTCCAGTCACAGCGCATCGCCTTTACAGTGCCGAGTTTACTACATACACGCACGCTTGAAAACGAACGAGACGGACTTCCTTTAGCATAACAAATCCGCAGAATAACTTGTGAGGAGTGCTCTGCCACCTTCCGCACCTGGTGTCTCTGCGCACTATTGCGAAATCATTGCTGGTTGCACCCAGCCAACTAATATAGATCCCCAATGAATCTCAGAAAGTACAAACAAACGCTATAGGCATTTCCCATTAGTTCGTTTGCAGTTCGTTTATAAGGTATTTCTGGGCAGCGTCAAGTTCGTGGGCAAAGTGCATCGTGTCACATGGAGTCCCCTCTTAACGCAGCTTATGAAAATCCTCGAGCCGGCTACATAAACAACGCATTTCCATTACAGGCGGCGCACTGCCTAGACCGAGGCCAAGAAACGCGGAGTTTACAGCCGTCACCTGGTTGACTTCCCAAATAAGTGTGGGCAATCTCTGGCAAGAACACTTCCACATCCGCGTTTTTAACGCTCACCATATCTTCTGTGATCGACGTACACGATGTGGAGTCACAGCGAAAGGAAACCAGCTGGCTCCGAAGAACGTGAGTTGTCACTACTATTGAAACAACAAGTGCCATCTCTCAAACATGGCGGATTCTACTACATACACTCATTCTTGACACGACACGAGACGGACTTCCTATTGAGCAACAAATCCGCGGAACGCTAGTGAGCGCTCTGCAACTCAGTGGGCCTTCCGCACCAGGTGCCTTTGCAGAAAAACGGGAATTCAATGCTGGCTGCATTCATTTAATGGACGCCGACCCTAAACCTACCTTGTAACAGTACAAACATACGCTATGGAAAATCCCATTTGTTCGTGTGGACTCGGCACTGCATATGAATTCTTTATGATCGGAGTCCATGGACAAAATGCATTGCATCGGCTGGTGTCCATTCATCGAGCACACGACAAATTGCATAAACCGATAGCAAGGTGAACACAGCCTACAGCCCTCGCTTGATTGCCCTCAAAAGAGATTGTGAGCAGTCTCTGACACGCGCAGCACCACGCCCGCGTATCAGAAGCCCGCCATATACATTGTGATAGACTCGCAGGATGTGGAATCACCCCAAAGAGAAACCATCTGTCTCCGACGCACGCGAGATCTCATTCCGTTCTCCTGAAACAAGAACTGCCATCTGGCAAAATAGATAAACTCAGCTGCCAATGATATAGTGTACGTGAATGCATGCTGCAGGGTGGTTCCTTGCTGCGAGCTACGAGGAATCATGTCGCACTCTCTGATGTATATGTTTGCTCAAATGATAGTGCGAGATGCTATTCGCTCAGACACTGAATCACCAGTTCCATTGACTTCATGTATGAGGTAAACTGCACCACTTAACTTGTTAGGCGTTTTCCCAAACCGTCCAATTTGCTCGAGGGAGCGATTGCATCGATTCTTAGGTGAGATGGCACAACGTGTCTGTCGTTTTAATTCATCACGAGTGAGAGGATCCCAAATGGGCATATGAACGCCGAGCGTCTGTTGACTTCAAAACGGTTGCCCATCATGCACGCACAGAAGGTGGATGGAAAAATACGACTATTGGACCCTGTACGTTAGCGCACGCTTTTAGGGAGCAAGGACGACAAATGCAGCTGCAAATAACAGAGGGAGCAGCGCGAATTCTTCGCTAGTTCTTCCATAAGAATCAAGGCACGTACCAAATGCAACAACTGGCTCGGCAAAGAAGCCGAAGAAAAGCAAATGGCTAGTGAGCTAGCGGACCTTCGGAACATGTGGCTGTGCCAGATTTAGAGGATGCAACACTGGCAGTGCCTGTTCACCTGACGCAGATCCTCAACCGACGTCACAGAAGTTTACACAACGGGTATGGACTGAACGCATTGTTTCAATACGGCATCCCTTCATAATATGGCATCTGGACGGCCACCAGCCGAAGTCATAAAGGATTTCTTCCAGTGAGGGAAGGCTCACATTCTTAATTGCGGCCAGGAAAAACGGAGCCATCTGGGGCTGTAGCATGCCAACTATACTTGCAGGAGACGATATATTGGTCGCCGCCTGATTCAACAGGGTGTTCGCCATCAACAACGACAGCGTTACTCAAGTCTATTTTCGCCAAATATGATTAGGTGCCATTGAGTGAAGACAAGCCAATGACCACTTACTCAGCCCGGGCCTGTGGCGCACCCACGTGGCCGATTTGTTGGGATTTTTAGGGTGACCTGCAGACATGTAACCAACAGCTGCAGTACAGCGAACCCTTCATATCAGTCAAGGAGCCTTATAACGGATCCGTCAGTAGCAAGGACGCAAGGTGGCAGCAGCCTTTAACGAACATATGCACGTATGCGCACTCTCAGCCGCGAACAGGGAACAAACTTATCGTCTAGCGAGCGATTGCAGACAGTACTCAGCAGGACTCGTCAAGCACGTATAGAAGCTTTTGCATGGATGCACAAGACACGGCAGGATTGCAACGTGTTTTGTACTGGAAATAATGTTATGAATTTGTCATGCTAAGTTCCTGTGGGTCAACGTAGTCATCACGTTCTCCCAGTTGTCTAGAAGGCTCTATCCCCTTGTACAAATGCGAGGTGGACCCTCTGAAAAATCAATCCATGTACGCTCAACTGCAAACGATGGGACCACTGCACCCCTGCGAACATACGTTGCCTAGGCATATCCACCGGTGAAGTGGGGGAGCTGTCGAGCACTATCCTTCCACCGTCCCACAACCGTGCTGCGGAGTGTTTGGGATGAGTTTTATAAAACGCAGCCCCTTTTTGGGCCCCATTTCTGCATCTGAGGTCTGCAGTCCACATTCATGAGAGTTGCCGTGAGAATTGAACACAAGGCACTTTTCCTGATGGGTAGGTGACTGCGTGTAGCGCCTACCGAAACTCGTGGGCGATTCTAAATGTGAGAAGCTCACCCATGCATCAATAGATGCCAAATTCATGGTCAAGAGCTGCCAGCAGCCCACGTCGCCTAAAATAAGTACTACTGAGAAGTTTTCACTTACTCGCTGGTCCAAAGCAACGGAGATGAGCGTGATGAGATTCCCGCGTCCCCATGCAATATTCTCCACAACTGCCGATCCTCCAAAAAAGCCTACCGAAGTGCCATGTCGGGTTAGTAGTCATTTAGCGTAAGTGCAGCTACCATCCTGTGTTGGATTTGGCATCCCGTAAGAACTGTTTACGTAGTTGCTTGCCTGTTGATACCTTCCGTACTTTCCGCGCGCCAGAAGTGCATCCATGGCATCAACAGGCAAAGTACATAGCCGCGAAGTATCTTGCACTGGAAGGCGTCAACGTATTCGGCGCTGAAATGTTATCAGCATTTGCAGAAGCGTTGACATTAGCTGCAGCCTGGACTACACTAATGAGAAGGGAAACCTAGGTCCTGGCAAGCCAATTCAAGGAATGCTTGGTTCCTCCGTGCTGCATTTAGCAGCCAAGCCGTTCCAAGACCTTGCCTTGCCACTAGGTGCAACTGGTTGCGTTTTGCAGTACAGCACTTCTACTTCCACCGGGCAACAGAGGCCGCTCATATTTGAGTGTGTTCTATATTTAGAATCTAAAAATGCCCAGACCATGTGCTTTGAAACTTCAACGCGTTGTTTGGCACACAATTTAAGTCTGTGTAGTACACATGTAG
The DNA here is from genome assembly GCF_000499605.1 of Eimeria maxima. Taxonomy (NCBI): domain Eukaryota; phylum Apicomplexa; class Conoidasida; order Eucoccidiorida; family Eimeriidae; genus Eimeria; species Eimeria maxima. The sequence continues at coordinate 10,571 of NW_013566873.1, read as the reverse complement.
TGAGCAGAACGAAACATACGGAGCCGCTGGTGGACGAGTTGCAACTCCCGTTGCATCGTCGAGGCACAAGTTGAGGGAAAGTGAGTCTATCACTTCCACCTACGTTGGCGTGAGTCTCTTATAAGCATCAACCCAAGCAGGTGTAGGCGCATGCAGGCGTACAGACTGAGTTGAAGCAGATTTAAAAGAAAAGCTGCTTTGCCATCACAACTTCGCTTGCATGCTGCATCTGGTCCAGATACCAACCGGAAACTTCCCAAGGGGGATGCGAACTCGCTTGCCATTTTTGGCTCGCCCAATTCCCAATTCGACTCTAACACAGACAACTTCCCTACTTCGCAATATTTGCAGCAGTACGTGCCATCCACAATGGATATCCTTGCAAGGGCCTGTATGGACGGGGGACAGAGCTTTGACATTCACCAGAGAAAATGCCAGCAGTGATTACACACATCAAACACACTGACGTAAAGTATTTTGTTTTGTCCCGGCCCCATGCCAGCCGTGCGTCAGAGATACTACCTTACCGCCACCAAAGCGAAATTTCACTGTGGGCAAACACCTATATGCGGGCTGACAGTTTGGCGCTTTTGATGTTGGCAGATGACTCGGGTTTCCACGGCACAACAACTTTTCGCTTGAGTTTTGTAGCGCTATAGTAGGAGAGGAACTAAACAAGTAGGAAGCAGCTGGCACGGGTTTTATCGTTTGCGCAGCTAATCAAACAAGACAGCGAAAAGAACGACGCGGTTGCTAGTGAGTACACATTGCACGTTAGCTGCCATATCGCAGCCAGCGGCTTGCAGCTTGGTCATCGTCTCTTTCTCCTGGCCGCTTGATATACTCGATTGGCAAGTTCAGCAACTAACACCAGCATAGTTCGCCTAGCTATCCTACTAAACATGACGTTTACCAAGTAGAGCAGTCCACGCGGCGATGGTACTTTCAATCCATAATTTCGCGAGTATTCACATTTGCGTTTTGGGTCCAGGAACGTAGCAAATTGTACAACGGAAGAATCGCATACGAAGGCGAGATTGGCAGTAGGGAGGGCTCGTAGACGAATGAATCGCATGACATGGATCACACGGCACAATTTTCAAGAGCCACTCCCACCTTTGGCGTTCTGAACTAGGGGATGCTGTCCACATTCACTTTCATGCAGTACCAGAGAAAGATTCTGGATAAGCGTTTGCACCTAAGTGGCGATGTAAGCGCACTGCCTGCATGGAAACGATCCCAAGTCCAACCCATGTACCAAAACCCTAGGCGAACGCAGTCGCCACTGAACCCTGCACAGTCAAACGATCGAAAGATACTGCAAGCCTGTTCAATTTAATGCGCCTTGGTCACTCTTGCGTGCGCACAGATATTTGGGTTTGTTAGGCAAAGCGATGGAGTGCAAACGTCTTCTGCGCTACTCACGCATGAACCGAAGGTGTTCTCTTGATACAGTGACCGCGTCACCTGTCCCGCATCAGTAGCACCAGAAAGAAGTTGATGCGCGCCACGGGTTTTACTCTCGGGGAGTCACTCTGAGTAATGGCTAGGCGAGTGAGACAAAGTGCAACTCCTATCAACAACTCCGCCGTTTCCGTGCTGTTCACCCCATAATGCCCCACTACACGATCTCTAGATGTGTGCCACAAGTTGCATAGGCAAGGACTTGTCCAGCCGCACTGGAGACCATCAATCTGGACTGCAAAGTTTGCCCTTCCACAGCAACATGCCCAAAATCCATGTCTCATATGCCTAACCTTACATATAATATGGTACATCGCGTGGACTAAGTGCAATGTGCCTACAGAATGCAAATAGGTCGTTGTGCAATCGCCTTGCGGTGGCTAGCTTCAACGGCCTGTTTCAGCCAGCATCCGCCTTATGTTCGTCCACCGCCTTTTCCGTACAGCAGAAGAAGTCGCCAGTGCCAGTAGTCACCTAATGCAGCTGACAACAGAGCGTGTTGTTCAGTCATCCGTACTCCCTGTACCGTAAGGCCTCAGTGCAAACCCGCATTAGGGAGTTATCTACCATGGACAGGTGATTTGGCATTTACATCGAATCCGGCAGCTACCGTTGATACCACCGGATGCCTGGTTGCACAGGGTGCCTTCGCCTTACAATCACTTCGTGAGCTCGCCATCGAGTGCAACCTTTGTACCCTTGTAATTACGTTTCCTGACACGCCCCGTTTCACCGAGGTGAGCATCGTCCACTGTGCAGGCGTAGAACGCCTTTACAGCTGCGCACGGTCTGTTTCAATGAGATATCTATATAAGCACAGCCTTGCGAAGCAGTTCGTTGGCTGAAGGGTGAAATATACGCACAGGACCATGTATGATCTGCGTTGCAGACCGCGATAATCGATTAATTTCTTCCCTGCTGTTAAAAGGCAGCCATGCTGCCTCGGATGCGTCAATTGTCCGTATGGACCTCAAGTACGTTCGCTTTGGACTTAACCTAGGGCTACCTCAGAAAATTGTCCCGTTGTACAACTCCTAGGAGACTGACCGCGAGTGTTGTCTTGGTTCTGAATGTCTGCGAATTTGATGCCCCCTCTGACCAATCTAACCCACGTTCTACAACACATGTGGTTGCATGATGTAGCGCACCGCTGTTACTGCATCCAAGCATCCATACTGCATCCACGGTATCAGCGCGTTACACAGTCTAGTCTTTGCCTTGTTTACTGGATCACCGTCTAGGTCACTACAGCACGAGCATGAATTGCTCTTTAGAAGCTATGCCAGAAACTGCCACATTTTCTAAAGTGTCTGAGGTTTGTAGACAGGGAGCGGAAAGCAAGTATTTGCCACGGAATATCCTTCTAAATTCGTTGCTCGGTAAGTGAAAGTGTGTTACTTCAGCTGGACTGCCGCGCTGCCTCGCCTAACATCGCTCCCAAGGGAGGAAGCAACTCAGTGAAAAGTATACACAGACTTACGAACTACTCCACGTACCCGTGTTTTAAGGCTGTCAAGTGCATTTCATCCACAATGGAGGCCTATCGTTCGCTGGACCCCTGTAATTATGCATTGGCAGTATCGTGAGCAAGTCAGCATTCATTTATACTTCGTCGCCCTCACTATCTGTTTGCTCCACAGAGAATGCTGGCTTCTAGAGTCCCATAATGCACGATATGCATTGTGGCCGAATTCCGTGGACCACGAAAACGCTATTCGACTTCCACATGCCAAACCGGCATACGCACATTCTATGGTAAGCAACAATTATTTGAAAGGAGTGCCTTGATGCCCAAATGGCTTGTAGCTGCCTCCAAGCCAACCAATCTAGAGGCCCTTTTAAGGCCCTTCGACGCATTATTTCCTTTCGTAACTCTCAGCAAAAGATGCCAACATTAGGCCCAACATTTCTAACTAAGGTTATTTGGCATACTAGTGGAAGTTTGCATGTCCTACTACGGTCAAATGCTCTGCGTGAAAAAACTGAGCAAGTGACAGTTGAGCACGATGAAGACACATTAAAATGTCCCTAATACATCAACAAGGTAGGTTTTCCGGAGAAAGCTTGGGACTAGCACGTATCCAAACGTACTCCCTGAACCAGTTTAACCGTCTACTTCCCACCAGCTTCCCTTTTACTGAAACATCTTCTTGTAACCTTGCCACTAAGTGCATCCAATGCAACAGCTACTGGCGTTCACAGACACTGCGAACGCTCCACAAGCGTGTGGTACAGTGCGTTTAATCGTGTCGGTTTGAAGGAAAGCCGTTGGCTCCTATAAAAACCCGCTTCCCTTTTGCAAACCTAACAAATATTTGTCTTCTCGCACCCATTTCCAGTCCGGGTCAATATCACTATGATGCAGAGCATATTGGGTGAAGTCAAAACTGGCCGATGCTCAATACACCTTTGAATGCCCCTGCTTTTCACATGCAGGGGCATTCAAAGCTGTTGGCGCCAGAATTGAGGTTGCAGCCTACATTAAACTTAAGTATCTGGCCCGCTGCATGTTGTGAAGCTCCTACCACTGGCCAACTTGCTTTCCGAAACCGTATACTACATCTCTGGTGCATGGTACATGGCCGTACCAACTGTTGCATTTGTTGCATATTCATCGGTCTGAATGGGAGTCCACACTGATTGCTGGGAATGTCACGTTTTACAGCCCGCTTTTCCTAGCGTGTGCAAGCAAACAGCTACGGATACATGACATGACGAAGCCGCATCCCCTCCAGCCTATATTCTCACACGCTGTTGCATTTGAAAGGGAAAATCAGGTAAACAAATGGTGCCCGTATGAGAGTGCAGGTAGGTGCATGCAACTCAACTTGGAAACAATCAAGGCTTGCATACTCTCTGTGCCGAAAGCCCGAATCCCACTGCACACCCTCCTTTTCATTGTCATGCGTTTGCATGCGCATCAATCCCTTCCAACTCGTGCAAGCTGCGCCTTGGCGATTCTTGGAAACACAGTGGGCGGACTGTGGAGAATCAAACACGATAAGCTCGAAGATTTAAGCGTACAGCCTGTCACGAAGCAAAACCACTGAGTAGTGCCTGTCGAATACCTGCAGAGATGGAGATTAGCTTCAGAAATCACACCAGGTCTACTGGAACGGGGGGCCATTATTGGCCGATAAGAACGTTCGCCGTCCAACATCTTTGGCAAGAACTACATATCAAGCCAGATCCATACGCACTTCCTGCACAGTGTGTCGTACAATTCGCAGGAGGACTTATTATTTGTTGCGTATACGGTGAAAACGCCGCCAACTGTTCACTCTCCATCCAGAGCCTAGTGCTTCCCACCAGTAACTGCCTTGTTACCCACATCCTGAAGAGTCATACGGCCTATTCATTGTGACGAATTAAAAACAAAATCGGGTTAGATTGCCCACTGAACCTGGAATTGCTACATTGTTGCGTGGTCATGTGCTCGTACTAGCTAACACGACACCCGAATTAACGCTTGCAAGTGAACTATTGACGAAGTAGACACGCCACAGGGAGCGCCACATAAACAATCATGTACTCTGCCTGGTTCGTCAAATGTCAGCTTGTCACCTGCCTGCGAGCATCTAGGAAGGCACTGCCTACCTCCCTTACACGCCCCGGACCCATTTCATTCTCCAATACTTAATTTCTTCGTGCCATAATGGCACACAAAATCGCTTTTTCAACTGCCAGAGAATTGCCGAGTTACTATAATAGTGAGTGTGAGAATTTGCTATGATTATGTGCTCTCAATCATCAGTCGTTCAGCTCACATTCTGAATCATGCAGAAGCGTTTAGCACGCAGAGATCAGCATATTGCATATTCCAGTGTCTACCGTTGTTCCTGTACGCATGGTGTAGTAACAGGCAATATGCTTTTTGACCAATAAGATGTTTCCTCCTAGACGCAAAATTTCGTGCGGAAGAGCTGCATTCTTCCGCGATGCCTGGAACGAACACGAAGACGAATAGGCTTCGTGGCTTCTAATCGGCAAAGCGTTTCGTTCATCCGTATAGACGCTGTTTGCATTCCTCTGTCACCTAGTCATTGCGAACTGCTATTTGGACGCTGACGTACAGTCAACAAGGTAGTAATCTAAAGGTAACCAAGAGCAGTGTTGGCAGCAAGACAGGTGGCGGATTTAGACCGCTGCGTGCAGTCAAAGCCTACCCCCTGCACCGTTTGTTGTTAACGAATGGAATCCGTTTGTTCTCATTGCCTGCACCTAGCCAAAAGCCTACTGCCCTAGTGGATGCCTCTGGCAGGTACAACATAATTCGAGATTGATCGAGATTTACAAAGGCCATAGTGTCGCAGCACAACTGCCATGCACCTCAGAAGCTGGAAGGTCTAGATGAATTACAACTGCGGACCTCTTCAAAAGCACAGCATACGTGTACAAGCTTACAGCCTGCACGAGTTACAGCATTTCTGTGGCAGTCCGTTTTTTACAGTTAGCACTTGCACGCATTCCAGGGTGGTCACGCGGAAAGATGTTGGGAGGAATTTATAGTACCTGCACACGTGTGCTTGTGTTACTTCTTCGTTCACTACAACATGGCGCCTTATATAAAAAACAGGCATACACGGAACACTCGAGAAATACGCACTTCCTGCATAATTTTCATCCGCAAGATGTGCACAACGGCTCATTCCGCCCGGTCAACAGCATGAGAGAAGGAACCGTACGTGTATCTGCAACAGGTACACGAGCCGTTTCACCCCGAGCAAGGCAAACTTTTGGCACGCCTCCTTCAAATGCTTCGCAGACAAGACATCCCATTGTTCTAGCGTCATTGTGCATGCTATTAATCGCACTACTTACGTACATTTCCGCCCTTCCTCTGCAAACTAGAAGCCTTGTCTGTCCTGGCTTGCAGAGGATGTCTACTGATATATGTAGGGTGTGTTGTCAAACATAAGCATCCCCACGAAATGCATACGATCTTCACGTCCACCGCCTCTGGCGCTAAAATCGTCCACATGGTGGGGCAATCTAGATAGCTGTATTGGCGTACAAACTGAAGCGTTTTGCAAGAAAGCACACTATTTGGCCTGCATTTGCCAATTGATCCTTAATAGCCACCCTTGGCTATATAGTCTCCCTGAGACCTGCTATAGTGTCGTCGCCTGTACATTCTTCAAGCTCACTGCCTGATCAATCACCGTGTCCTGTGCAGAAATGGTTTAATTGCAGGAAACGGCCAATGTGGGGATGCATTCAACTCATGCTGGAGTACTGCGTAAAGGAATGCGCATGCAGCTCTCCAGTACGCATGCGCACAGCCTGTGGAGACCAGATAAGCACTTCAGGAAGCATCATACCGCTGCTGGAAAGCCATTTCTAGCCTGTCATCTAGAGCAGACGATCTGCATGCAGTCTGTTTTCCAAATTGGCCACTGGAGAAGGACGTATGAATGCAGGCTTCAGGCGCCTCAACATTTCATTTAGGCTCGGCTCTGTCAACTACTTCCCAACTCGCCTGCCATGGAAACTGAAGGAGCTTTCTTGTGGCAGAAGCGAATTAAACGCATTGCTGTGAATTTCTCACAAAGCTGGCAGATTACTATAAATGCAGGATATGGAACACACATATGTTGGAAGGCTCATTCCATTTCAACACCTCGAGAGACGCACGGCCTACATGGGGAGCAAGCTTCCTCTGCCGCTATACCCGATCGACGCTGGCTTCATTAATCGTCCGAATGCCTCTCTGTGAGGACCATAAGGCCTGTCCCAGGCACAGTAGCTTCGAATATATCAAAACACATCGGCAAGGGAGCCTCTAAAAGTTGTAAACCGCCGCTAGCAGACAATTGAGCCTGTCACGCCCAGGGAGGGCTGCGTCACTCAGAGGTTGATAGAACTTCACCCAACTACGTCTTAGAGGTAACCCCGTGGAGTCACTCGTTTTGAGTCTAAGCATCATACGGCAGTCTACAGTGCTGACAGTTGCATGAAGCCTGTAGTCCGGCTCTCTTGTTTGCCATTTGTTTAGGCCTGAGGTATCCACAGTCTAATAGATGAGCCACACAGGGTAAAACAATTACATCCAACCTTGAACCTTTGCGGAAATGTTACGATGATGCATACAAGCTGATGTTTTGACACATCAACGTATTCTTTAGGCCAGGTGTGCAGGCAGATCAAGTAAGCATACTGTGAGCACGCAAACATATACGGTCACTCGGCGAGCGTAACCCCAATTTCGACAGCTGCAGAACCTTTGAAATACAACATAGCAGCTAATCTCGGTTCGTTACCAGGCTGAATTGGACAAATTTGATCACATTCTAATGTATTGAACTTCTGCTCTTCCAGTCTAACCTGCATCTCACTGCCTGCGCCATTACCGCAGAAGCAAGGCTTGCCGCATGAGGTCGTTTGCCATGGAATACCCGCATCCACCACAAAGATGACTGACGAATTAGAATTCCAACAAGATCCGGAACAGCATAAGGGGTGTGTATTGCTTGGAGCAGAAAGTTTCCCTTCGCAACTTACACTCTTTTTCGTTGCACGTTGCCCGTTCACTTCCCTGCTACATTGCTGTGCAGATCCTAGGACAGGGCATCAACTCGTATGCAGAATGTTTTAAAGGTTTTAATAAGTTAAAACGCCACTCCAAACGGCATGGCCTAAATAACATCGGAAACATACGGTCTACGCCAGATCAGCTTGTTCTGCAGTTCATTACAAGATCGTGGTGTGACCTGCATCAGGTGTTCTGCGTCAACGCTCATGCACACAGCGTACCCCTCGGAGCGAAATGTGCGCCCAACTGCCCGTCCAACGTATGCAAGACGGTAGCGTTCGCAACGTTGCATATATTAACCCTGTCTGTGGGAAAATGCGGATTCGCAAGGTCTGCCTGTTCAGCCCCCGTTTCCCAATCGGTGCCCCAATTCTAAACTTTCTGCGGATGCTACGTGGTTTGGTCATGCACGTCACGTGACCAGAAAGAACCCACTCACCTACCAGGATGAGTGTAAACAATGCTCTAAATTCGGAACATGAAAGGCTTGGAGTGTTGTGCCAACTTGTCCACTTGCATTTCTTTCAACATATGCTCAATGAGCCATAGGCTACGCAAGCGGGCGCACCATCTGTAATTCCATCCACCGAGCAGAGTCAGCTGTTGCCCTGGCACTGGCGCGGTTGTTGATCTCCGTTGCACATGCACCTATACCTGTATTTGCCCCTTTCTCGGGGGAACGTCCCGGTGGAATCCTCGGCTTCCCGAGCAGCTGGCCCATATATCTATGTACTCCCCGTACCTGTACGTTCATATTTTCCATTCCCCCAACCCACTGAGTGCTGCCGCCAAAATGTCGACACTGTGAAAGCACGCTTCAAGCTCCCTCTAACAATCTGCACATGTTTTCCAGTACTCAACATATCCCTAATAACACTAAACTGAAGTGGGAAACCCCCTTGCCTTCAAACAGATTCCCGTGAACGCTTGGCGTTTTAGCACTTGGCAACACCAGACCAGACCTACTGTCTTAACCACCCGTTGATAGCACTTAAGCAAGCCTTGAATGTTTCCTTAGCGGCTGCTATAAACGCTGCTATCCGCATAGGCCACGTATGGGATGCGAAAACAGGTGTGCAACACATACCTGTGCGTGAAAGTTTCACTGATCTGCCTCTTGACCATCTTGGCAGACACCTGCCCAAGCTATGCGGCAGAAAAACCGTAAAAGCTCTGACTTTCACTGTTTGTGGCACCGCATGGCCCCTGAAATTAGATACTAGCGTTGAACTGCTGTCCCCCCACCTCCCAGCAGATGCCCACGTCCCCCCCTCGATAATGATCTCCAGACGGAGATTCGCAGCTATGGCGGCAATCCATCCACTGCCTGTTTGCATGGGCCTTCATCTTTATCGCCGCTAAATATGCGTATGCAAAGCATACTCGTCGCATACTTCTCAGGCGCCCCTATAAAACAAGATGAATGGCATCGTTTATTGTTTAGCGAGCACACACTACTCTCTAGCAGTGAAAACTCGGAATATTGCTTAAATTATGGAATCATATGCTGCAAGTAACACACACAGGTCAGGCGCTTCGATGGAAAAGCCTGCATGTTTCACCAAAACATCTAGTACTAAGCTCTAAATGAGCGGATCTCAATGCTTGCACCTTCGCTGCTCATCACACACGGCAGATCCCATGCGAGTGTTGCTAGCCAGATGCCCCACCACATTTACACTCGAGTGTATTCTGCTGCATAGCGCAGTCATATGTATACACAAAATTCGTTTTGTCCCAATGCTTTATGGCGGAATGCGCAGCCGCCACGCGATGCGTCAGAAGTGCATTGGCCCCCAAAGGTATGCACTGCTTATACTTCTGTGTTCCACACTTTCTGCATTATCCCGACGATGCGCTTCAGCATCCACTGCAGCGATGTGGCGGCTTCCCAAAACAGTGGTTTAGCAGTGCGTAGACGGGTTTCCAGCATCTTACTCTGCAGGAATCCAGCATATACAAAGCTCGGCCCAGCACCGAACGTAGAACCGACAACATTTCACGCACACTGGGGCTACTCCGCGAAGATCCCTACTACTGTAAACCCAAACTGCCCGCGGGCGAAGCGTGGAGGATCAAGTTCATATTCAACTGCAAAACATATTCCTTTCCCATCGCCATCGTAGCACACAACACGGTTACAATATTGAGGGCCCAGTGCGCCCTGCAAACAGGGAAAACTGGCGTCATCAGCAGCTTAGTACACACGCGAAGTTGAACCAGATCCTGGTAAAACTGTGAGAGACGCGGATACAGATGCGCAATTTTAGAAGGAACGCAAACGAGGATACGGCTGAGATATCAGCAACAACCGACCAACTCCAACCATCTTGTTCCGTGGTAACAGCTACCCATCATGTGTACTAGTGTCCACCCAAACTGCCCGCGGGCGAAGCGTGGAGGATCACGTTCATATTCAACTCCAAAACATATTCCTTTCCCATCGCCATCGTAGCACACGACACGGTTACAATATTGAGGGCCCAGTGCGCCCTGCAAACAGGGAAAGCTGGCCTCATCAGCAGCTTAGTACACACGCGAAGTTGAACCAGATCCTGGTAAAACTGTGAGAGAC
>NW_013566872.1:10000-14127 GCF_000499605.1 Eimeria maxima | reverse complement strand
ATATTATATATATTTTATTATATATTATTAATTATATATAATATAAATAATACGTATATATATATGGGGGCCCCCCTCTGCTGCTATGCCTTCCTAGGGGGCCCCCAGAATGGGGGCCCCCCTTAGGGGCCCCGAAGGTATAGATCTTATCTTCGTTGTATTTATTGCCTTTTATGTTATTTATTGATTTATTTTTATTTGTTATTTATTTTTTATTTTAATTAAATAAATATTTAAAGGAAGGACGGCATAAAATTGCTGCTGCTGCTGCTGCTGCTGCAGTTGCTGCAATTGCTGCAGTTGCTGCATTGCTGCAGTTGGGGTGTCTCACCAGTTTATTTGTACATTTTTCTTTCTATTTATTCTTAAGAAAATAATAATATGTTTATTAACAATTAAAGGTACATTTAAATCATTTTTAAGGGGTTGCCCCTCTCTCTTATATAACGGGGGGCCCCCATAACACTGCTGCTGCTGCTGCTGCAGCAGCAACAGCAGCAGCAGCAGCAGCTGCTGCTGCTGCTACAGAGGTGTATATACACCTGAATTATGTCGCAGCACTTTTTGTATCTTTGTCGTTCTCCATATCTTAATTTAGTACCAACATTTGATGAACCCTTAGTCAACCTTCATGGGGGCCCCGGTGGGGGGCCCCCTGGGGCCCCCCTGGGGGGCCCCATTTTTAACACAACCAGAGAGGCTGTGGGGCCCCTCCAAAAGACAGAAAGGCTAAAACAGCTGCTGCAGGGGGCCCTTCAGTCCCCTGATGCATTTGCTGCTGCAGAAGGAGGTGCTGCTGTTGCTTGTGCCTTCGTGCTGCAGGGATGTGCTTCCTGTGGCTGCTGGTGCAGCAGCAGCAGCAGCAGCAGCAGCAGAGAGTCTAGGAGTGGGGAGGAGGGTCGGCACTGTGTCAAGAAGCGCCGGCTTAAGGGGCCCCCTAAGTCCCCTTCTGCAACAATGGGAGAACCAGCAGCAGCAGCTGAAGAAGAAATTGCTGCTGCTGCTGCTGCTGCTGCTGCTGCTGCTGCAACTTCATCCCAGTCGGACCCCAGTGATTCGCCGCCTGTCGCACCATCTGCAGCAGCAGCAGCAGCAGATCCAGCAGCAGCAGCAGATCCAGCAGCAGCAGCAGATCCAGCAACAGCTGCTGCTGCAGTTGCTGCTGCACAGCTTCCTGAAGGAGCAACAGCAGAGCCACCACCACAACCACCAGCACCAGCTCCTGCTGCAGCAGCAACAGCAGCAGGAGCAGCAGCAGCAGCAGCAGGTGGGGTGCCTTGGTGTGCTGGTAGACATATTTGTATTTTTATTATTGATGCCTTAACACGTCGTCCTGTTTGCTGCTGGCGTATACAGGGGGGCCCCCCTATTGCTACTGATTCTGGGGCCCCCCATGATGGGGGCCCCCTCTGCTGCCGCTGTGGCGGTGGGGCCCCCATGGGGGCCCCTGGAGGTCCCCTTCCTGGTGTTAGCTGCATGCATTTTGCAGCAAAAGATAATTTCTTGTGTCTGCGTGACGATGCAACAAATATATTTTATGTCCTTGACCTGCAGCAGCAGCAGCAGCAGCAGCAGCAGCAGCAAGAGCAGCAGCAGCAGCGACAGCGGTGGTGGCAGCCTAGGGAGGCGCTTGTTGCTGCAACTTTTTCTGTGTCTGCTGCAGCAACAGCAGCAGCGGATGCTGCTGCTGCTGCAGGGGCCCCCAGCGGACAGCAGGTGGGTGCTGGGGGGCCCCCATTAGAAGATAACAGCAGCAGGTGGGGGCCCCCCATAGATTGTAATGTGCTGCTGCTGCATGCAGAAGCGGTTAAGAAAGGGGGGCCCTCAGCAGCTTTGCTGCAGCAGCAGGGGGCCCCTGCAGGAGAGGGGCCCACCCACTCTTTGCAATTCCTGCAGCACCCCTACAGCTACAGCAGCAGCAGCAGCAGCAGCAGCTGTGAGGACAGTTGCTGCTGCATGCAGCTGCTGCCTCCTGTTGCTGATGCTGCTGCTGAGTCTTATGCCTTAGCAGCAGCAGTGCAGCTGCAAGGGCAGCAGCTAAAGGTACTCTGTGGCAGCACAGAACCACTGCAGCAGCAGCAGCAGCAGCAGGGGCAGCACCAGGGGCAGCAGCAGCAAGGACAACAGCAGCAGCAGCAGCAACAGGAGCAACTATCAGGAGAAGCATGTGTCTCTGTTCTTCCTGCCGTTGCTGCTGCTGCTGCAGGCATGCAGCCCTTATGGGGCTGCGGCCTCCAATTCCTTTTGTGGCCCCCTTTAGCTGCTGCTGCTGCTGCTGCACCTGCACCTGCAGCAGCAGCACTTGCTGCTGCTACTGAGGACCCAGCAAAGCTGCTGGTGAATCGCAGCGCAGCAGCAAACATTGAGGCTGCTGCTGCAGCAGATCGCATTGCTGCAGCTTGCTGCGCAGGCGCTGCAGCACTGCAGCAGCAACAACAGCAGCAGCAGCAGAAGCAGCTGCCTCCTAAGACGACGGACGCACCGTCAGACGCAGCAGCAGCTGCTGCTGCACCGAAGTCATCTTCACCAAGTGCAGCAGCAGCAGCAGCATGCAGCAGCAGCAGCAGCAGCAGCAGCTTCAGCAACGCAGCAGAGACTCGTGCTGCGCTGCTGCGTGCTGCTCTTCCCTTAGCTCGTCCTGCTGCTGCTTCCTTGCGGCTGCTGCTGGGGCAGCAGCTAACTCTGCTGCAGCTGCGGGGGTTTTATAGACGTTTGCTGCAGCAGCTGCCGCAGACAGACAGGCCGCTGCTGCTGCGTCCAGAGCCAGCAGCAGCAACAGCAACAGCAGCAACAGCAGCAACAGCAGCAGCACGGGTTGCACCTTGTTCTCCTGGTTGCTGCAGAATGCATGCAACAGTACAAGGGTTTGTGCTGCTACAACATACACAGGATGACAGGCTGCTGCTGCGGCGCCTCAACACCAGCAGCAGCAGCAGCAACAGCAGCAGCAGCAGCAGCAACAGCAGCAGCGGAATTATATGCAGCATAGACTTCAAGACAGTCCCTTCGGAGACAGCTCCCTTTGCTGCTGCTGCCATGAATTTTTCCTCTAAGGGGGCCACAAGAGGCCTACTTGCTGCAGCTGCAGCAGACAGCGAAGGCCGCAGCAGCAGCAGCAGCAGCAACAGCAGCAGCAGCAGCACGCTGCTGGCTGTGGACTGTGATGCCCATGGACTGCATGCACTAGTACAGCTGCATGCGGGTGGTTTGGGGCTGGCATGGATAGTCTATCGACAGCAGCAGCAGCGCAGTAGAGGGAAGCCACCGCAGCAGCAGCAGCAACAACAACAACAACAGCAGCAGCAGCAGCAGCAATACTGTTGGAGTGTACATGCAGCTGTACGCCTTAAGGGTTTCCCTCCCCTTCGTTTTGCTGCCTTAGGGAGAGAAATGTGTGGCAATAAACAACTTGCATGCGCAAGCACAAAGGTAATTGCTGCTGCTGCTGCTGCTACTACTACTACTGTTGCTGTTGCTGTTGCTGCTGCTGCTGCAGCATATACACCTAGTTGATGTATTGCTGTGCATGCGTTTTGCTGCATCAGGGAGGTCCCGTGCTGCTGCTGGATTGGTTTCAGCTCCTTACTCCGTCCTTGCTGCAGCCGCAGCTGCAGCAGCCAACAGCAGCAGCAGCAGCAACAGCAGCAGCAGCAGCAACAGGGAAACGGGAGGGCCCTCTACTTGCGGTTGTGCGGTTGCCTCCCCATCATGTTCTCCACCGCGTAAACCCTAAACCCTAATTTCTAAACCCTAGACCCTAAACCCTAAACCCTAAAATGGTGAAGGCAGATGGCGTAGAGAGGGAACATTCCCTGCAGCAGCAGCAGCAGCAGCAGCAGCAGCAGCAGCAGTAGGTTATTGTGTGTTATTGTGTATATGCAGATGATATTTTGGCCATCCTATGACGCCTTAATCCTTCACTTACGCCCTCGGCACCCCAACAGCAGCAGCAACAGCAGCAGCAGCAGCAGCAGCAGCAGCAGCAGCAGCAGCATATCTCGTTGCTCATCCCTGTTACCTGTACTAAGCCAATCATCATTCCCTCCATCACCACCACCATCATCACCATTACCCTCCCTACCCTCAGCAGCACCGCCATCAGCAGCAGCAGCAGGACCGCCAGCAGC
>NW_013566870.1:0-14093 GCF_000499605.1 Eimeria maxima | reverse complement strand
TATATATATATATATATTTATAGGGATAATAGTGGTGTATAGGGTGTCTCCTCTTACTTCTATTAAGTGTCCCCTCTGCTGTCTCCCTTGTAACCCCAAGGAGACGCATAGATCCAACTTGCCATAGTGCAACTTTATTCCTTGAGTCCCTGGGGCCCCCCCTGGGGGCCCCTGCCCTATGTGTACCTCCAGGGGCCCCCCCGGGGGCCCCCGCTAGCCCATCTATCTCTACTAACTTAAAGGAGACACTTGTCTGTCTTAGCCACTTAGAGGGGACACAACGAATAGCATCAGGGGGGGGGAGGTCGGGGCCCCTAGTAGCAACAATACCTATAGCACTAAATAGGGGAGAAGGGGGTACAGGGGCCCATAAGGTGAGGGGCCCCCCATTATGTTGTTGTGCTCCCCCTTTACTACTACTACTACTACTGCTGCTGCTGCTACTGCTGCTGCTGCTGCTGGTAGTGGATAAGGGACCCTCTAATGAATTAATTAGTAAGAGGGCCTTGGAGACTGTCTCCTTATATATAACTTTATAGGTAATAGGGGGAGGAAAGAGACAATCTATTGCCTTTGTTAGCTCTGTGCTCTCCGCCATAGAGGAGGCCCCTGTATCTGCTGCCTCTAGTACTAAAGGTACAAAGCTTGCTGCTGCTGCTGCTGCTCCTCCTCCTGCACCTCCTCCTCCTATTTGCTGCTGCTGCTGCTGCTGCTGCTGCTTCGTTATATCCCCACCAGGACATAGATAATAACCTAAAGAAATTCTCTCCCTGTTGCGTCTCATCATCCCCCTATGTTTTGCTGCTAGCTGCTTAGGTGCCCATATAGAAAATATTTCGCTGCTGCTGCTGCTGCTGCTGCTGCTGCTGCTGCTGCAGTCTGCACAAGGGAGACGGCCTATCCATACACGCTCGAAGGAGGTGTGGGGTTGCAGACGGAACTTAAGACGAGACAGAAGAGACTCAGGAAGTGTCTCCTTTATTCCCCATTGCTGCAGCAGAGACTGCTTACTTGCTGCTGCTGTTGCTGCATCTGCTGATAGTGCAGCAGCAGCAGCAGCAGCAGCAGTTGCTGCTGCAGATGATGATGAAGAAGAAGCTGTTGTGCTATCAAAGGAATCGTTACGCAACGCAAGAGGCCCAAGAGCAGCAGATCTCCCCTCTGCTGCTCCTGCTGCTGCTGCGCTGTTAGCACCACCACCTGCTGCTGCTGCTGCTGCTGCTGCTGCTGCTGCTGGTGTGTCTCCTCCTTCTGTTTGTACAACCGTCAATAAGAAATCATTAAGACTGATGAATCCATCACCATCTAGATCAAATCTGCTGCAGATGTCTTGCTGCTGCTGCTGCTGCTGCGGCAGCTGCAGCCCCAACCATTTAATGCCAGCAGCAAACTGTGCATGCGTTAAGTGTCCCTTATTAAGGACATCAAAGAGACAGAAGGCCTCATTAGGAGACAGTTGCTTCTTACGTAGTCTCTCACGGAGACGGGAGACAAATGCCTTATGCTGCAGCAGCAGCGCACCTCCGCCTGCTGCAGACAGCAGCAAGGAGATAGGTAGCTGCTGCCATACTATTTGCTGCTGCCGTCTCCTGCAGCAACGAATAGAGAAGAAGAAGTCCTGTCTCTCCTTGCAGGAGACACCTGACAGTACCCGCTGCAGCAGCAGCAGATGCGACTCTGAGTAATAGGTCTGGCTATCTATAAAGCGCAGACATGCATGCGCTGTCTGCTGCTGCAGTCCTGCTGCTGCAGCAACTGTCTCCTCTTTACGTAAGAATAAAGGAGACCCATCAATAACAGAGAAACGTGACGTAACATTATGCAGACACACTGCAACACGGTGGCCAGGGACAAGAGACACCAGCTGCTGCTGCTGCTGCTGCTGCTGGTCTGTCTGACCCTCCTGCTGCTGCTGCTGCTGCTGCCGTTGGCGTGCATGCAGTGCTGCTCTTACTGCCTCTCCTTCTGCTAAGGTTAATACAACAAAATAACGTCCCCTTTGCTCACCACAGAAAGGAGACCTACAAAGAGCAGCAGATAATTCAGGTAACGTAAACTGCATCTCCTGCTGCTGCTGCTGCTGCAGCTGCTGCTGTTGCTGCTGCTGCTGTGGAGACACTTGGGATGGGAAAGGAGAGAAAGGTTGTTGTTGTGTAGAGGAAGGGAAAGAAAGAGAGGAAGACAACATATGCTGCTGCTGCTGTTGCTGTTGCTGCTGCTGCTGCTGAGGCGAGACATCAAAGAGGCCTAGGAGGTCGCTTTGCCCCCTAGGGAGAGAAGGAGGAGAAGAGGAGACAGGAGGAGACAAGGAGAAAGTGTCTCCTCCGTTGCTCCTCTTACTGTCTCCTCTAGACAGAGACCCAAACAATTCTGCAAAAGGATCAGCTGCATCCTGCTGCTGCTGCTGCTGTTGCTGCTGCTGCTGTTGCTGCAGAGGAGCTGGAGAGGGAGTAGGCGGCTGCCACAGGTTTTGCAGCACAGATAGCTGCTGCTGCTGCTGCTGTTGCTGCCGCAGGTGAGCAGCAGCAGCAGGAGATGGCTGCGTGCATGCAGCTGATGGTTGTGGCAGTGCTGGGGTGTCTCTGTATGGGTAAGTTGTTGTTTTTGCTGCAGCTGCTGCAGCTGCTGCTGTTGCTGCTCGTTGCTGCAGGACAAGAGACTTAACATAAGAACAAAGGGCCCCTACAGCACCAGGGACAGCAGCAGGCAGCAGCAGCGCAGCAAGGAAATCAGGTAAGTCTCTCTCTGCAAGTGTCTCCGTGTCTCCATGAGTAAAACATTTAAATGCTTGCTGCAGCAGTCCCTCATCAAGCAGCAATCCTTGCTGCTGCTGCTGCTGTCCTTTTCTTTGCTGCTGCTGTCTCCTGCTGCTGCTGCTGTTGCTGCTGCTGTTGCTGCTGTCCCAATCAGGCAGCCACTGCATAACAAGAATAATATTCTTGAGTCTCCTTGGGGCAGAGGAGACAGTCCATTCCCCCTTAAAGTAATTACTACTAAAAAGGAGATAGGGGGGGAAGGGGAGACCTGATGCAGCAGCGGAGACAGTTGTGCCTGTTACAGCAGCAGCAGCTGCTGCAGCTGCTGCTGCTGCTGTTGCTGCTGCACCTGTACCTTTTTGCTGCTGCAAGCGGGCTAGCTTCTGCTGCAGTGCAGGAGCAACAGAGAACCTACTAGATGGATAAAATCCTTGTGTCTCCTCATTAGGGGGAAGAGACAGGGAGGCAAGTAACCAAGGACGAGGTGTCTCCTCTGTTCTTGTATAATTTAATGCTGCTGCTTCTTCTGTCTCCTTTACTGTCTCCTCTTGCTTCTCTTGCTCTATCTCTTGCTCTTGCTCCTGTATACACAAATAACACAAACATATATACACCAATCCCTCATGCAGCAGCAGCAGAAGCAGCAGCAACTGCAGCAACAGCAGCAGCAGCAGCAATTGCTGTTATTGTTGCAGATAGTGTACCTGTTCTTCTTCTTGCTCTTGCTCCTCTTCTCCTTCTATCTCTGCCTCTAGTCCCTCAAAGCGCAGAGCGTCTCCATCTGTCTCCCTGCTGCTGCTGCTGCTGGTTGCTGCTGCTGCTGCTTGTCTCCTTGCTGCTGCTTCTTCTTCCTCTAGTTGATAGATAAGTTTATCAATAAGCTGTTGCGGCCTCAACCTACGAGTCCTCCCCGCTGCTGCTGCTGTTCCTGCTGTTCCTGCTGCTGCTGCTGCTGCTGCTGCTTTTTCTTCTTCTGCTTCTTTTTTTGCTGCTGCTTCCTCTGCTGCATGAATTAGATCTGCATGCTGCAGCGCCATCTGACGGAGACGGAGACTAAGAGGGGCATTAAAGGGGACAGTAGAGGAGACAGTAAAATCTAATGGCTCAAGGAATACAGCTAATGCATGCTGTATTAGAGGAGACACTTTATCTGTCCCTAATAATAAATATGTCTCCTTTAATATATTAAATGCTGATTGTCTCCATACATTGCATGCGCTCTGCATGCACAGCAGCCGCTGCTGCAGACATTCATGGGTTATTTGTCTAGATACTAGCCAGCAGCATATCTCCCCTAATACAGATCGTCCTTTTGCAAGCTTTTGCTGCTGCTGCTGCTGCTGCTGCTGTAGCTGCACCATCTGCTGCTGCTGCTGCTGTTGTTGCTGCTGATTAAAGAGACTAGCACCAGGCATTAATGCCCCTACTTGTGCTGCATGATCATCAATAAGAGCAGCAACACCTGGAGGAATTAATAGATGCAGTGTCTGTCCCCTCCCTAGTCCCCTCATACGAAAGGCCCCTTGGGCAATGTCCCTAAATGTACAATCTTTACCTAATGTTATATATGCTTTTGCGTCTGCTGCTTGATGAATATCCTAAGGAGACAGACAAAAAGGAGACAGTAAGAAAAGGAGACAGTAAAAAAAGGAGACAATAAAAAAAGGAGACAGTAAAAAAAAATGAGACAGTCAAAAAAGGTGACAGTCAAAAAAGGAGACAGTCAAAAAAGGAGACAGTAAAAAGAGGAGACAGTCAACAAAGGAGACAGTAAAAAAAAGGAGACAGTCAACAAAGGAGACAGTTACCTGTCCAGTAGTATGTACATGGCCATAGAAGGAGAACCTTCTATGAGGAGCTAATCCGCATTCAGCACGTTGTAGGAGACAGTACAGTATAAGAAAGGAGACAGTACAGTATAAGAAAGGAGACAGTATAAAAAGGAGACAAAAAAGGAGACAGGAAAAAGGAGACAATAAAGAAAAAAAAGGAGAGAGTTACCTGTCCAGTAGTATGTACATGATCATAGAAGGAGAACCTTCTATGGGGAGCTAATCCGCACTCAGCTAGCTGGAGGAGACGGAGACCATCACGAAGGAGAATCATTTGCCTGTCTCCTTTATCTAAGAATACAACACCATCTACATGCTGCAGTCCCTGCTGCAGCAGCAGCAAGGCAACCTGTAGGTTACTAAGTCCGCATATAAGGGCCCCTGTATCTATTAATGCATGCATGCGTGGCTCCTGTTGCTGTGCTATACGTCTTAATAAGGAGGAGACAGTCCAATTAGGAGACAATACCTCAAAGGAGACAGTTAAAGGAGACACTAATAACTGCAGTACGTGCCCGTCTGTCCCCTCCTCGTATATACAGGGGCCTATACCCTCAGGTAGTAACTCTGACGGGGTACCAGAGAATCCTAGACGGAGACAGAAGAGAGTGTCTCCTCCTATCTCTTGTCCTGATGAGGATAATTGCATGCATGCATGCATTAATATACTTGGTAATATTAATCTAAATAAATAAGTACTTATTAATAAAGGAGACAATCTTAATAAATTATATAATCTATCTGTCTCCTCCTCATCATATATACTTAACATCTCTAATGGATATATCTTATTATACTTTTCTTCCCAACTGTCTCCTTTTGTCCCTCCTGCTGTTGCTGCTGCTGCTGCTGCTGCTGCTGTTCCTGCTGCTGTTCCTGCTGCTGCTGCTGGGGAGGAGGAAAAAGAAGAAGAGAATAAGTTATTTTGTTGTATAGAGAGGAAAGTGTCTCCTCCTAGACTTGGAGGAGGAGACCCTAAAGTGTCTCCACCACCAAATTGCTGCTGTTGCTGCTGTTGCTGCTGCTGTTGCTGCTGCATATTATTATTATTATGAGCAGCAGCAGCAGCATCAGCAGCAAGAGACTTAAGCTGTGTTACCCATCTATTATGTTGCTGATTAACTTTATGTATTCCCCTTACTCTTCCTCCTGCTGCCCATACCCATGTATTATATTCCTTACTAGTAGGTGTCTCCTTAATAGGTGAATAAAGTGTCTCCTTATTAGCCTTATATAATATATATTTAAGGAGACAAAAAAAATTGTCTCTTCTTATTCCTTGTATTCTATAGGATAATATAGTTAGACCTATTAGTACATCAGGATGAGAGAACTCAGAGGATAAAGAGGGACAATCTTTACCTATAAAAGGGACAGCTAAATATCTACGACTACGTGGTATATTTTGTCTCTCTTCTATCTCCTCGCTAGTCATTAAGCCGTAACTGCAGCACAAAATAGCAGCAGCAGCAGCAGCAGCAACAGCAGCAGTAGTAGTAGTAGTAGTAGTAGTAGTAGTAGTAGGAGGAGGAGGAGGAGGAGGAACAAGAGGGGAGGAGGAGGGAGGGAGCAACAGGAGAGGGACAGGGAGGAAGAAACACACATGATGATGAGTGTATAAGAGAAGAAAAGGAGACAGGTATAATAGAAGGAGACACTTATATAAGAAGGAAGGAGACAGTTAGATAAGAAAAAGGAAACACTTATATAATAAAAAGGAGACAGTAATAAGATAAAAAAGGAGACAGTTACTTACTAGTCCTCTATAAGACAAGAGGAAGGAGACAGGTAAATATAAATATGAATATAATAGATAAAAAGGAGACACTTATACAGCAAGAAAGGAGACAATTAAGGAAGAAAAAGGAGACAGTAATAAGATAAAAAAGGAGACAATTACTTACTTAACTCTATTAGTCTTCTGGAAGACATGAGGGAGGAGACAGGTAAGCCAATCTCTTGTTAGATTTAATGTCTTAATATGTATATCATTAAGTCTCTCTACTGCGTCATATAAATCTCCGTATAAATAAGTGTCTCCTTTTCTGTCTTCTCCTATGGATATACCTTGAGGAGGTAGTAGCTGCAGCAATAAAAGGAGACAGGAGATAGGAGACAGGAGGCAGGAGACAAGAGATATACATATATAAATATATGTTATATCTGCTGCAGAAAGGAGACACTTGCTGCACCAATTGGTACACTTATTCAATATTGTCTCCTTTTTCTGTCTCTTCCTGTCTCTTCAAGCTGCTACTGCTGCTCCTACTACTACTAGTACTGCTGCTGCTGCTGCTGCTACTTCTGCTATTGCTGCTGCTGCTGCTGCTACTGCTGCTGGTGCTTACGATGTATTGCTGCTGTCTCTCAGGAGACAATCCTGTGAATTTTTTTAGCTTAAAAAAGAGACACATCCATGATGCAAGTAAGGGCTTAAGGTTATCATGGTACCAAGAAGGAGACAGCAGCAGCAAATGGGGACTTTGCTGCAGTGCTTTCTGCTGCACTCCTTGCTGCAGTTGCTGTCTTATTAAACCTAATAAACGCCATGTCTCTGCATTGTCCGTACAGGAGACTGTTGTCTGTCCCCTGCACACAAATAGCACAATAAACAAGACAGCAACACCATTTACTTACTTGCTGCTGCTGCTGGAGGTTAGGATAGATTTAGGGTTTAGTTTATTAGTGTTTATTAGTGTATATTAGTGTTTATTAGTGTTTATTACTGTTTATAAGTGTTTATAAGTGTTTATTAGGGTTTATTAGGACTTATTAGGGTTTATTAGGGTTTATTAGGGTTTATTAGGACTTATTAGGGTTTATTAGGGTTTATTAGGGTTTATTAGGGTTTATTAGGGTTTAGGGTTTAGGGTTTAGGGTTTACGTATAGAAGTAGAAGATAGGATCAAGAAGGAACCAAGGGATTTGCCAGCGGATTCCTTCGTTGTCTCCAAAGAGCCACAGCAGCGGCTGCTCGGGCTGTCTAGGGGATATAAGAGGTTCTGTTATACCAGCAGCAGCAAGAGTAGCAGCAGCAGCAGCTGCAGCAGCAGCAGCAGATGGTGGACCTTGTTGCTGCTGCTGTTGCTGCTGTTGCTGCTGCTGCTGCTGCTGACCCCTATTACGTGTATGTCTCTGATGAAGTTGTATTTGCTGCTGTTGCTGCATACCCATTGACACAGGGGCTGCAGCAGCAGGACCTGCTGCTGCACTACAACTACTACCACTACCACTACCACTACCAGTACCACTACCAGCAGCAGCAGCAGCAGCAGCAGCAGCAGCAGCAGCAGCAGCAGGAGACATAGTTAGATCTAATGGTAATTTATTGCCTAGAGGCCAATGTAATTCACTTCTAAGAGGATGAAGTATCTCCTCAACTTCATCAATAATTAATAAACTTTTATTAATTATTTTTATTATTTTTATGCATATATTTAATTCTTTTTTTATATTATATTTATTATTCTTATTCCCTTTTTCTTCTTCTTCTTCTTCTTGTTCTTTTTCTTGTTCTTTTTCTTGTTCTTTTTCTTTTTCTTCTTTCTTCTCCTTATTCTTATCATCCTTATTATCCTGATCATGCTCATGGTCATGCTGCTTCTCTATTGAGGAAGACAAAGAAGAAAAAGGGACAGGAGACACCATACTAGGAGACATAACAGAGGAGACACCTACTGTCTCCATTAATCCATCACTATTACGTCCTGATGAACCTGTAGACAATTCATATATATATACACATATATATATTATATATATATTACTCTTATATATTCTCCTCCTCTTGCTGCTGCTGCTGCTGCTGCTGCTGCTCGTGTTGGTGCATAAAAAGGAGACAGTAGAGGAAGGGGACATTAGCGTATAAAGGAGACAGTATACATAAGGGACAGTAAAAAGGAGACACTATACAGAAAAGAGACAGAAATATACAAAGGAGAGAGTATATAACGAGGAGACAGTAAAAAGGAGACAGTATAAAAACAGGAGACAGAAAAAAAAGGAGACAGTATAAAAAAAGGGGACAGTTAAAAAAAAAGGAGACAGTATAAATAAAGGAGACAGTATAAAAAAAGGAGACAGTTGCTGCTTACTAGAGGAGGGCATCCTAAGAAGTTTAGAGATTTGTGTTTGTAGCTTTTTTAGTTGTGAGGCGCCAATGGCCTCGATAGTATCAAGGTGTCTCCCTATAGTCCCTTTTGCTGCTGCTGCTGCTGCTGCTGCTGCAGCAGCAGCTTGTATAATTTGCATAAGATGAATAGTCTTAAGGAAAATAGATTTAATAGATGATGGTGTAGTAATAATAATACCCCTACTGTCTCTTATTTGTATTAATTTATTATATAAATAAGGAGACACCTTATTATATCTATTAAATAATAATAAATAAATATTTTTATTAAATATAGCACTAAATCTTTCCCTAAGTGTCTCCTTAGAGAATTGTAATAAGGAAGGAGGTACTATACATATAACTAATTCCTTACCATTAGCTAATAAAAGAGACAATAAAGGAGACACTACTGTTGTCTTACCTGCACCCATTATCATTTGTTTACATATAGACTGTCTCCTTCTTACACTGTCTCTAAATTGCTGCAGCAGCAGCACTTGGCTCCTACGCAGCAGCAAACTGTATGCAAATTCAAATACAAGGTAACGTGGATCGTATACAGCTCCTGCTGCTGCTGCTGCTGCTGCTGTTGTTGTTGTTGTTGTTGTTGTTGTTGTTGTTGTTGTTGTTGTTGTTGTTGTTGTTGCTGCTGTTGGTGGGGTTGGTGGGGTTGCACCACTTCCTGCTGTTGTACCCGGTGGGGATGCTGCTGCAGCAAAAGTACCAGCTGCTGTTGTTGTTGTTGTTGTTGCAGTTGTACGTTTATTCCCTTCATCAATAGTAATAGAAGCAGGAGATGTAGCTGCTGCTGCTGCTGCTGCTGCTGCAGAAGGAGACAGTTCGTGCATAAAATGACGACCGCTACTAACAAGCTCAGCTACTGCTTGGGCCTTCATGTGCAGAGCAGCAACAGCCTGACCTAACAGTCTCTTTACTGCAGGGCCTACTACTACTCCTCCTGCTGCTGCTGCTGCTGCTGCTCCTGCTGCTGCTGCTGCTCCTGCTGTTGGTGTTCCTGCTGCTGCTGTTGAGAAAGTTGTTGAACCGCCTTGTGGTGTTGCCCCTCCAACTGCATCTAATCCTTCTGGGAGCATCCTGTGTTGCTGCTGCTGTTGCTGTTGCTGCTGCTGCTGCTGCTGCTGCTGCAGTTGCTGCTGCTGCTGCCTATCTTGTATAGCTGCTGCTCTTGCTTGTGTAGAGAAAGTCTTAAGGAGCTGCATTAGCTCAAGTGTCCCTTGGAGACACCAGCAGATCTGTGCACGACGATTTACTGCTAACATTATTGCGCCTACTAAGCTAAATATATCCAACACCATCTCTGTATACACAGACACACCAGCAGCAACAGCAGCAGCAGCAGCAGTAGCAGCAGTAGCAGCAGTAGCAGCAGCAGTAATAGCAGCAGGAAGGGTTAGTGGTGAGTATGTTTCTTTAGGTCTATAGCGTGTGGAGACAAATTCGCATAGATGAACTACTAGAGGTACACAATACAGATTGCTGCTGCTGCTGCTGCTGCTGCTGTTAGCTGCAACAGCAGCAGCAGCAGCAGCAACAGCAGCAGCAAAGGGTTGTTGATTAGCTCACTTGGTGTAAGGAAAGGATTAATGAGTAATAAGATTTCCTCTGCATGCGCTGACATAGAAAGAGACACTAAGGACTCAAAGGAGACAGTTGTCTCTATTCCTGCTGCTCTCCCTAGTGCATGCGCCCATTGCATGCAGCGGAGTCTCCAAGGATTTAGTTTATTCTTCTCTATCTCTTCTTGTTTATCCATAGCAGCAAGCAGCAATTCCTTTGCTTCTTGCTGCCCCCACTCCTGCTGCTGCTGCTTCTGCTGATCGTTGCTGCTGCTGCTGCTGCTGCTGATGCTGCTGGGGTCAATAGGGTCATCTAGTCCCTCTACATGAGAGACTAATGCATGCAACAGTCTTACTCCCTTCTCTGTTAATCTGCCGTCCTGTAAGAAGCCTTGCAGCAGCCGCTGCCGCAGCGCAGCAAGATCGGAGACACGAGCAGCAAGAGCAGCAGGAGACAGCAGCAAGGAAGGTATCTCCTCACGACAGAATCCAGAGAGACACAAACGTCGTGACGATTCTTGCTGCTGTATGCAACAAACATTCACACACAGTACAGGCAACACCTACAGCAGCAGCAGCAGCAGCAGCAGCAGTTATAGAACCGGCAACAGCAGCAGCAGTAGCAGCAAAAGTAGCAGCAGCAGCAGCAGCAGCAGCAGCAGCAGCAGCAGCAGCAGCAGCAGCGTACCTTTTTAGCATTAACCACGACTTCTTTCTTTAGTCTATCGATTGTCCTTTTGCCTATTGTTGTCTTGGAGACAGGATCAAGAGACAGATCAAAAGGGAGACAGTTGTCTGGTGTCTCTGCTGCTGCAGCAGCAGCAGCAGCAGCAGCAGCATCGAAGCAAATTAGATTGCTGCCTACAACTGTCTCTAAAGGTTTTTTTATTAGAGCAGCAAGAAGATCGGGACCAACAACAACCTCTCTTGCTACTGCTGCTGCTGCTTCTTTTGCTTCTTGCTGCAGCTGTTGCTGTGTCTTCCCCCCACTGCTGCTGCTAGGAGCAGCAGCAGCAGCAGCAAGAGCAGCAGCTGTCTCCATAACAGATACATATTGTCCCCCATCTACTGGCAGCAGCAGACGAACCTCACAAGAACAATCAACAGCACGAGGAGACACTAACAGACGGCGAGTCCAATGAGAGGGACCGAACACCTGAGGAGACAGTAGGAGGAGACAGTTGGAGGAGACAGTAGGAGGAGACAGTAGGAGGAGACAGTAGGAGGAGACAGTAGGAGGAGACAGTAGGAGGAGACAAGAAAGGGACAGGAAAGAGACAGTTAAGAATAGAGTTGAGGAGACACTAGAGGACAGCGAGGAGACAGTTAAGGAGACAGTTAAGAATTGATGGAGGGACAGTGTCTTTTTTTGTTATACACAGCAGACAGAAGGAGACAGATTAAGGGAGACAGAAGGAAGAAGAGAGACAGATATACAACAAACAGAGGAGACAACATAATAAAGGAGACAGGAGACTAAAAAAGGAGACAGTATAATAAAAAAGGAGACAATGTAATAAAGGAGGAGACAGTATAATAAGAAAAGGAGACAGTGTGTAATAAAAAAGGAGACAGTAGAAAAGGAGACAGTGTAATAAGAAAGGAGAGAGTATAATAAAAAAAAGGAGACAGGAAAAAAAAAGGAGACAGTATAACAAGAAAAGGAGACAGGATAATAAGAAAAGGAGACAGGAAAAAAAGGAGACAGTATAACAAGAAAAGGAGACAGGATAATGAGAAAAGGAGACAGTAGAATAAGAAAAGGAGACAGGAAAAAAAAGGAGACAGTAGAATAAGAAGAGGAGACAGGAAAAAAAAGGAGACAGTAGAATAAGAAGAGGAGACAGGAGAAAAAAGGAGAGAGGAAATAAAAAGGAGAGAGTATAATAAGAAAAGGAGACAGGGGAAAAAAAAGGAGGAAAAAAAAAAGAGAGAGTATAATAAGAAGAGGAGAGAGTATACGTACAATAGTATGATGAGGAGGATCCCTAATAATACCATGAGGAAGAACAACAGGAGGTAATCTTAATTGTGCTGTCTCCTTGAGGTGTATAATAGATGAATAAATATCCCTAAATAATTGTTGTATAGGCTCAATAGATCTAGATATAGATATATTTAATAATTTAATTCTTTTTTCCTCCTTTATACGAGGAAAATTAACAGATAAATTAGGATTATATAAAAGGAGACGAAGAATAGAAAGGAGACGATCCCTGCTGCTCCTCCTCCAATCCCATGTAGGAAGGAGACACCTAAGAAGGAGGGCCCCCCATACCCTAGGGGCCTCTCCTTGTTGTATATATATAGGGAGACAATCTGTTAATAATTCATATAATAATAAAAAATCTGCTATCTTTATTCCCTTATCTAATGCCTTATTTATATAATCTAGTCCCTCTGCTCCTCTTAGTGTCTCCTCTGTTGGTCTATTATATACAAGGGATCCTCCGCATGCATCAACAAGAGAGGAGACACTATTTATTGGTAATAATATATTATTATCCTCTATACAATCAAAGTCCTCTATGTAAGGGACAGAAGGAGACACTATATATACTACTCTTATATCATCAACAGACACTAACTCACCTAGATATATATTCCTATCCTCTCCTCCTCCTCCTCCTCCTCCTCCTCTTCCTCCTCTTCCTCCTGTTGTTGCTGTTGTTGCTGTTGTTGCTGTTGTTGCTGTTGAGGGAGGAGGAGGAGGAGGAGGAGGAGGAGAGGAGGAGGAGGGAGAAGGAGAGGGAGAAGGAGACAGCATAGCCTCTAGTACAGCTTGTCTATTAATAATATCTGTAAGGGAAGGATGGTGACTAGAGAAGAGACGAAGGAGACACAATTCATCATCAATAGGGAGACGGCAAGAAGAGGAGACAAAAAAGTGTCTCCTTATATAAGAGACAATATCTTGTAATAGAGGCCAGCTGGGATCGATCCCCGATCCCCGACGATACCCCACACCGATCCCAACAACTCGTCTCCCATGGGATCGTCCCCATGGCTTACTAAGGAGACTACCTACACGTTTACCCCAATTCATACCACGAGATCTAATGCTGCTGCTGCTGCTGCTGCTGCTTGGCCTGCTGCTGATGCTGCTGCTCTGTTTGGTGGTTGTGCTGCTGCCACCATCGCCATGTTGTTGTTGCAGCTGCTGTTGCTGCTGTTGGATGTCTATTTCATCCCCATCAGCAGCAGCAGCTGCTGCAGCAGCAGCAGCAGCAGCTGCTGCTGCACCTGCAGGAGGTGCAGCAAGTCCCTGTTTATTTGCTGCTATCCATAGACGGAGACGGGAGGCGACAGCGTCAGGATGGGGATCGGGGGATCGTCCCATGACTATATTTATGTGTCTCC
Organism: Eimeria maxima; assembly: GCF_000499605.1. Classification (NCBI taxonomy): domain Eukaryota; phylum Apicomplexa; class Conoidasida; order Eucoccidiorida; family Eimeriidae; genus Eimeria; species Eimeria maxima. Next base: position 454 of record NW_013566870.1, on the reverse strand, counting down.
ACATTTCTTCTTCTTCTCCTGGTGCTGCTGCTGCTGCTGCTGCTGCTGCTGCTGCTGCTGCTCCTGTTCCTGCTGTTGCTCCTGTTATATCACCAACACCGATACTATTACTACTACTACTACTACTACTACTGCTGCTGCTGCTGCTGCTGCTGCTGGTGTCTCCTCCTCCCTCCTCAGATAGAGACAGGGAATCCGCCAATGAGCAAAAAGCATCAAATTGACGATGAAGATAACGCAGCAGCAAGACATAAAGACCAGCAGCAACAGTAGGTATAAAAAGAAAAGAACGTGATGCATGCATGCTGCAGAGACAATGACGAGCACCAGAGAAAGAGGAGACCCATGATGTATCTGATGGATCAAATACAATAGAAGGAGACACTACATCTAATACCTACACACACACAAAAGGAGACAAAAAGGAGACAATTAGGATATATATATATATATA
>NW_013566869.1:7500-10000 GCF_000499605.1 Eimeria maxima | reverse complement strand
TCCTCTTTTATCTAATAAATCAAACTTTCTCTCAATTAGATCTAATTCCTCTATAAGACTTTTTTTTTTTCTTTTTTTTTTTTTTTCTTCTTCTTTTTTTTCTTCTTCCTCTTCTTCTTCTTCCTCTGTTTCTTCTTCTTCTTCTTCTTCTTCTTCTTCTTCTTCTTTTTTTTTTTTCTTTTCTCCTTTTTCTTCTGCTGCTGCTGCTGCTGCTGCTGCTGCTGCAGTTTCTGTATCTTTTAATCTAGATAACATAGCATTTAATTTGCATGCAGCATAAGTACCCCATAAAAGATTAAATAATCCACAAAAAAGAAGAAAAAGACCAGGAATAAATCTAAATAAATTAAATATATTCTTAATATTTACACAAAAAGAAGAAATAAATAATTGAATTATTCCTCTTCCTCCTGTTAATTCAATAAAACGTATATAATAATGTATTAATGTACGTATATTATATTTAGGTGTATATACACTATATTCATATAATAATATTAATAATATACATAATAAAGAATATATATTTATTAATATCTCTATAAATGATAAAGATAATGCTAATGTTAATATATCTATTATTATTACAGGTATTAATAATATACAACTTATTATACTTATCCATCTTATTATCTTAGGTCCTCTTCTTATATCTTTCTTAAATAATGTATATTGATTTATTATAAAATGTTTAGATTTCTCATAACCACGTTGTGCTGCTCTTCTTGCCATTGCATGCCCTCTTTGTAGTGCACTCTTGAATCTTTCCTTCTTTCTTTCCCCTCTAGGAGAGGAAGAAGAAGAATGAGGAACAGGAGGAGGAGAAGAAGAAGAAGAAGGAGGTATAAATGATGTATTATTATCACCAGCAGATGGTACACCTATTCCTGATGATGATGATGATGAGGAAGATGATCCTTCCTTTCCTTCTTCTGGGTCATCATCAGGGGAAAGTAAAGGAATTCGTGGACTTAAACCTGATTCCTTCATCTTTATTCAAAAAAAAACAAAAATAAATAATGTTTTCCTTCCTTTTTTCTCCTTTTTATACACATACACATACACATACACACACACACCAACTATTCAGGTATGTTACACCAAAGAGAGAGGTGCCTATACACCTGAAAAAGTAGAAACATGAAAAAAAATAAAAAATGATTTCAAGAGTTTATTCTTTATTTATTAAATAAAATATTACAAATTATTCATAAATTCAATGAATTATTTCTATTTTATTCTTCTTTTCCCTCTTTTTTTCTCTTTATTCAATATATAAGAAGAACAACAACAAACAAACAGCCGGCCGATGACGATGACGGACGACCAATGGACTAAATATAATATACACACCTAGAAGGAAATCCTCAGGTGTACAGGCAGCATAATATTTATATTATCTTATTTTATTTTTTATTTATATTATTTTATTTATATATTATTATTCATATTTAAATATATTAATTATGTCTTTGTATTATTTATATCATTTGTTCGCTCTTTTCCTCTAGACAGCCCTCGCTGCCGCTGCCGGCTGCTACTGCTGCAGCAGCAACAGCAGCAGCAGCGGGCAGCAGCAGAAAAATAATTAAACTTTAGGGTTTAAGTATGATAATTATTAAATTTATGATTTTATTTTATAATAATTCATTTTATTCAATTATTTAGCGATTTAATTCATAAATATTCATATTCTTATAAGAATGATTATATATATGGGGAGGTGAACATACACCCCAATAGGTGTGCGGGTGTACATGCAACTAAAATTAAAATAAATAAGGGAAATAAAACAATAAAAATAAATAAAATTATACATTAAATTATTTATATCATTTAATTTAATGTCTTCTTTATATTTATTTCTCTCTAAGCGCATGCATAAATCATGACACAGGTATAGTGTGTATTATATTATATATATACATATATACTACCAGGTGTATATACACCTCATTGTTTATTTATTTAATTTAATTATTTAATGCATTTGTTTGTTCTTTTTTTCTCTATTTATTAATTAAAAAGGTAAACTAAAGAAATAAAAGGAGAGAAATAAAAAAAATAATTGTTAATTATACATTTCTGTTTTTTTTTTTTATTCTTTTCTTTATCTTTTATTTATTCCCTTGTAGTCTTATAACCAATTGCTGCATGCATCTATCTCGTCCTAAGAATGATAAACCCTAAACCCTAAACCCTAAACCCTAAACCCTAATAAAACACTTTAAATATAAACAATTAATTCTTTTCTTCTTTTTCTCTTTTACTTTTTGTTTCTTCTTTCTCCTCTATTTACTGTTGCTGTCTGTACGCCGCAAGAATCCTCCTACATGCTTTGGTCTCTAGGGACCCTAAACCCTAAACCCTAAACCCTAAACCCTAAACCCTTAGGGTTTAGGGTTTCCTTCCTGTGCAAGGTTTTTGGATTCCTCCTGCTAGTATTTAGTAAAGAAAAATTATTTCTTTTTTTTTCTTTATTAATTAAGAATAATTAATT
>NW_013566868.1:12500-14068 GCF_000499605.1 Eimeria maxima | reverse complement strand
TATATATATATAAAGCAACATAAAAAGAATAAAAAGTTTACACAAACAACAAAAATAAATAAAAATAAATAAAAATAAATAAAAATAAATAAATAAATAAATAAATAAATAAAATAAATAAAATAAATAAAATAATCAACAAGACACCGCATGCACAAATGCATGCAGAAAAAATAATGCGATGTGCTGCCCCCTTCCCTTCCTGTTTCTTTGCACCTTAGCTAGCTAGCTAGCTAGCTAGCTAGCTAGCTAGCTGCTTAGCTAGCTAGCTAGCTAGCTGCTTAGCTAGCTAGCTAGCTGCTTAGCTAGCTAGCTAGTTACTTAGCTAGCTACTCATTATGCCAGCTACCCGGCTAGCTAGCCACCAAGAAACTTAGCTAGCTAGCCAGCTGCCCAGCTTGTCTGTTAGCTAGCTAGCTAAATAATTAATTAGCTAGCTAGCTAGCTAGCTAGCTAGCTAGCAGACAGTAAGCTAGAGGGTTAACTACCTATCTAGCTATTAGTCATTAGCTAGGCAACACCTGACACCGGTAGCCGGCCTCTTATGAGTAGCTAGCTAGCTAGCTAGCTAGCTAGCTAATTAGCTAGCTAGCTAGCTAATTAGCTAGCTAGCTAATTAGCTAGCTAGCTACTGGCTAGCTAGCCAGACCTTTAGCTGGCTAGCTAGCTTGCCTGTACAGCCAGACCTTTAGCTAGCCATTTAGCTAGCTAGCTCGCCTGACTCTTAGCTAGCTAGCTAGCTAGCTAGCTAGCCAGCTAGCTAGGTAGCCAGCTAGCTAGCCACTTAGCTAGCTAGCTGGATAGCCCGCGGTGTATAAGAAGTTATAAGGAAGGAATAAAAGGTGCGTATACACCCCAAAGGTGCCTATACACCTGAGAGGTGCCTATACAGCTGAATAATTATATATATAATTATATATTTATATTTATATATATATTTATATTTATATATATATTTATATATATATATATTTATACAATAAAGAAGAAGAAGTAAATAAATAAATAAACAATTTATTTATTTATTTATTTATTTATTTATTTATTTATTTATTTATTTATTTATTCGTGGTGTCTCTGACACTGCGCATTGGATAATAAAGATTCTGCTGCTGCTGCTGCTGCTGCTGCAGTAGCTTCTGCTGCTGCTGCAGCAGCAGCAGCAGCAGCAGCATTATTATTATTTGCTTCTTTAGCCATAACATAAGCAACAATCTCCTCTGTTGTTGGGGGAGGAGACACTTCTTCTTTTTTTTCTTCTTTTTTTTCTTCTTTTTTTTCTTTTTTTTCTTCTTTTTTTTCTTTATATAATAAAAATGATCTATTTACCTGACGGAACCCCTGCTGCTGCTGCTGCTGCTGTTGCTGCTGCTGCTGCTGCTGCTGTTGCTGTTGATGATGATGTAGCATTTGCTGTTGATGGTGCACCTGCTGCTGCTGCTGCTGCTGCTGCTGCAGCAAAGGGGATCCTCCTTGCTGCACGCCTTTGGCTCGCAGCAGACGACGAACTGCTGCTGCTAAGACAGAAGATATCACCTCTTGCTGCTGCTGCTGCTGCTGCTGCTGCT
>NW_013566868.1:0-2500 GCF_000499605.1 Eimeria maxima | reverse complement strand
GAGAAGAAGCATTAAATGGTAATTGCTGCTGCAGCAGCTGCAGCAGCAGCAGCAGCAGCAGCAGCAGCGGGCGCGGCGGGAGCTGGAGGAGGTTGGCGTCCTGGTGTACATACACCGCAATAAGGGGTTATAAGGAGGAATAAGCAGACAAGAAAAGGACAAGAGATAAATAATAACATAAATAAATAAATAAAAGAAAAAGAAGCAAATAAACATAACAATAGAGGAGAGACACACTAAACAATCTACCCCCCAGGAGGCAGCAACTACTACAGAGGAGAAGAAGAGGCCGCTGCTGCTGCTGCTGCTGCTGCTGCTGCTGCAGGCGTGGCGACACGCCTCTGGGACAGCAGCAGCAGCAGCGACAGCGACAGCAGCGTCAACGGCATCGACAGCAGCAAAAGCAGCAAAATAAGAAGGTAATTACCCTTTATTTATTATTAATTAATTAAATTATTGTTTATTAATTACTGTCATTAAATAAAAAGGGAATAAAAGAAGAAATGCATGCAATAGACATGTACATACACCGCAGACACTCGTACCGCTGCTGTTGCAGTGGGGTCTGCTGCTGCTGCTGTTTTATGACTAAATTATCTCATTTTTATCCGTTTTTTGCCGTAAATATACTTTTAATGACATTATTTTACATAAATATATATAAATACAATTAAAAATATCTATTTATACAGCAAAAGCAGCAAAAAATACCCCCTCCTCCCTTCGTTCCTTCCTGCGACCGTGGCGCACTCACTCACCCTCTCTGGCTGGCGGTTGGCTACTAAGGACGGCGATTCATAGCTCGATTTTTCTTCTTTTTCTTCCTTTTTCTCCCTTTTTTCCCTACTTTTTTATGTATATTTATTATTTAATTCATTTGTTTACAATTAATAACATAAAAAAGGGTTATTTTACCCTTTTTACCAGAAAAAAATGACCTAGGATGAAGAAACACCACCTATATATAAACCCTAAACCCTAAACCCTAAACCCTAAACCCTAAACCCTAGGAGAGAGCACCACCGCTCTCTGTTTATATCTTTTACTGTATTTATTTCTTCTTAATTGATTAATTAATTAATAAATATATATTTATATTTATTTAATTTAATTTATTTAATTAAATTAAATTAAATATAATTATATTTATTTATTTATTTATTAAGGAGGTGCCCGTACACCACAAAAACACTCGCGACCGTTTGCTGCTCGTTCCTTCTTTCTTCTAAGGGACTTCTTCTCCTTTTTTCTTCTTTTCCCCCTGTCTTTTATTTATTTATTTATTTATTATTCCTTTTAATACAATAAATCAACAAAAAGAGACAAAAAAGAACAAAAAAGACAACAATTAATATATAAACACCCTAGCGCTCCCTCCGCGTCTCCGTCGCTAGTTACGAGGGTTTAGGGTTTAGGGTTTAGGGTTTAGGGTTAATAGTTCTTGTCGTTAATACAGGCACGAGGGTTTTATTAAGGCCTTTTATGATTGGCTATAACTTCCCACGACAACTTGAACCTATCGAGGGTTTAGGGTTTAGGGTTTACTAGGGTTTAGGGTTTAGGGTTTAGGGTTTAGGGTTTAGAGTTCTTGCTGCTGCTATTCTTCGCCAATAAATTTGTCTGTCTTTGTCTTACTATATATTTAATGTTGTGTTTGTTTATAAATCCTCTTATACCCTCTGCTGCTGCTGCTTCCTGCTGCTTGCTACTTCTTGCTGCTGCTGCCTGTTGCTGCGTACACTGCAGCAGCAGCAGCAGCAGCAGCAGCAAGTTGCTGTAGCAGCAAACATTTAGCTGCCCCTTATAGTTTGCGCATTAAGTTGCTGCATTTGCTGCTGCGTCTGCTGCTGCATCTGCTGCTGCAATTTGCTGCTGGTAGTATCGACACTTATTGCTGCAGCACCAACTTCTGCCTGCTGCAGCAGCAACAGCAGCAGCAGCAGATTAAACCCCTTGCTGCAGCAGCAGCACAGCAAACCCCTCCAGCACTATAAGGGTTTATTAATCTACTGCTGCTGCTAAACCCTAAACCCTAGCTAGGGTTTACTAGCAGCAGCAGATTAATACTGTGAGGGTTTAGCAGCAGCAGGAGATTGTCTTGAGGGTTTATTATCTATAGATAATTATATTAAGGGTTTAGCTAGGGTTTAGGGCTTAGCTAGGGTTTAGGGTTTGGCTAGGGTTTAGGGTTTAGCTAGGGTTTAGGGTTTAGCTAGGGTTTAGGGTTTATGATTATGTCCGTGCATGCAAAAAGTTTAATTAAAATAAAAAAGCCCCAAGATGTTTCTCTTAGCAGCAGCAGCAGCAAAGCTAATTTGCTGCTGCTGCTGCTGCTTCTGCTGCTGTGGCTGTTGCTGCTGCTGCGTCTGATGCTGCTGCATGCATGCAGGCGCATGCAAGAAAAGAGCAGCAAAATAAATAAATTATACATCTTCAATAAACCACATAAATATACATATACATATATAATATATATAGGAATATATATATATATATATAT